>NC_059368.1:15294788-15594788 GCF_019703515.2 Myxocyprinus asiaticus
CTGCAAAAACTCAAAATCTTACCAAGTATATTTGTCTTATTTCTAGTCAAAATATCTCATTACACTTAATATAAGACACAATCGCCTAACAAGTAACATTTCAGTGAGATATAGGGACTTGTTTTAAGACAATGCATCTTGAATATCTTGTTAAGTGAGAGAGTCTTGAAAACATCTTATTTTGAGTTGTATGTCAGCTGAAACAAGCTTTTTTGACATTCCATGAGGTTTTTTTAGCTGCTGTGTTATTTGTAAAAGATGAATCATCTTGTTTCAAGAATTAGACTTACTTGATTTAAGAAAATAAATCTGCTTTATTGGAAACCCTCAAGTTCAACAGATTTTGCCCAAAACTCATACATCATATTGTGACTTTCTGGAGTCTCTGCTGCTTGCCTGTCAATCTCACAGTGTTCACAAGACTCTATGGATTCCCAGAACGTTGAACTATTCCTTTAACCAAAATAGAATTCCAACAAAATTGAATAAAATATAAAAAATACAATGATGCACATAGAGGCAAAAGCAAAAACATCCAAAAGGCCAACAAAGTTTTCAATGTTGTTACATAAAAAACAATCTCCACATTTGAAAGGCTAAATAAACTGTATATATGACTTAAACAGTAAAATGTCATTGCTTAAATTATATTTAACAGCCACTCTATTTGAGCATTATTCAAAAGTATTCACTGAATACCATAATGGCCTTAATACACTGGAACCCCATGAACACATACATTAATAAATCAGTTCCTTATTAAAGTATCTCATACACACTGGCCTTATCTAAATGATTCAGTGGTGAGAGGAGAAAAAATAAAAGTACTATGAAATGCTCCCTAGAAAATCAAAGGGAGTGATGTTCATTGATGTCTGTGAGATCATACTTCATTGGAATGTACTTGCTATTATTGAAGGTCAAATAGTAGTATGGTGTATAATCAACAAGTTTTTCAGCATCCACAAAAATATTGGCTTGAGCTAGGTAGGGAACTTCTACCTCATAAGCTAAATAATGATCATTCCACTCGGTTATAGAGAGAGGTTGGCATTCAAAACAATACACTGACGAATTTACTATGTAGATGTTTTTCACAAGTCCAAACTCTGGAGTACTATTGATGACATTAGAAATAACCAAAGTTTTCTCACATGTATACTTATTTCCATGTTGCATAATCCACTTTACAGAAACTACATGTTGAACTTGCTCTATTCCTAAGAAGTCTTTCATCTTTCCTTCTACATAGTGAACATTTTTAACCTCAGAGACTGGGCCCATTTCAACTTCACTTGAAAAAATTGGATGTTTCTCATGCACATTCTGACTACATTCATATAGTTGATTGTGCTTCACAAGAGATTTACAAATATTCTTAAAACTACTTTTCAAAGCCCACTGCTTGAAAAAGCAATGCTTTGACTCAAAGCGCATACACATATGCCTCACCATAGGACCAAGTGCCTTAATCTGAGAAGGAAGATGCAGAAGGTAATGCTGTTTAGGTATGATATTTGTATCTGGAAACAGTTGTTTGAAATCTTTCAAATGTTGCTCTATTAAAAGCTTCAGCCTTGAAAGAGTTGGGAGAGCAATAATAGGTGAAAACAGAATTTTGACTATCTCTAACAACTTAAGCAGCATTTGTGTGTAATCATTTTCTTCAATTGTGTCAATGAGAAATGGCAGGATCTTTAACAAAACCAGCATCTGCCCAGCTGACTGTTTCAGTTTATTGTCATTTGATGACAGTGTATTGACAGATATGGGGCAAGGCTTATCCCTCGCATCCACAGGAGAATAAGGGAAACCAATAATTGCACAGTTGAATGTGTCTAGCTCCATATGCCCTGAAAGCACAAGATACTTTAAAACACATTTGATTTCATATGGGGCAACACCTTCAAGAATAACATGCATGATGTCTTGTGGGGTTTGATTGATTACATCAAATTGAGGAAATTCTGTTAATTTGCTTCTCCTGTTAATACCATATGTCGTTTTTAGATTTTCTTTCAGAAAGTCAGTGCTTGCCTTTTCAATGTCACTACATTGCCTGATATGACTTGCCATGGTCCTTTTAACAAACAAATCTTCATTAAATTGTTCCTGCATGTCTTCAAAGTTGCATTCGCAGTGTCTGCATTTACTGTAGGCAAACCCTACTCCTTCCTTAAATCCAGCCACTTCATGCTGAGCTAGAGTGTCTCCACACACAGACATAAGCGCCCCACAAATTGTCTTCTCACCATTTGCAGTGACAACTTTAACACCATCATACAGCTCAATTAAGTCACGGTTAATCCTCTCAAATATCTTATCAATACCACAATCGGAAAGATCTTTTGATTTTACCATGGCAAGCAGACGAATGGCAGCAAGTCTAGATCTGTATTTAGGTTTGATGTTACCCAAGGTGTAATAAATCAATAACAACTTATTTTTGTTTGCCCGAGATCCAAGAGGATTGCATAATTCAATTTCGTCTGTATATAAAATTAACTGCAATGCTGTGGGAACTTTCAAAAACAGTGGGTGCGATTTAAAAATGTCTCCATCAACTAAATCATGAAAAAATCCATTTTTGCATGGCTGTGGCCCCTCTTCAATCACTGCAAGAATTCTTGGATGGAATAACAGCTGCTCCAAACTTTTCACCAATGGTATATAATAAAAGTAATGGTTTTTAATGGTAAGGACTCTGGAGTCTCCACTTTTCACATAACATACTGTATTTTTTGATATAATAAGCTCTGGTTCAATTGGTTGTAACAGTTCTTTGATTGTCTTATCCTGCAAATGAGTTGTAGCAATTTGACTGAAAGGGTCAGTAAACTGGTCAAATATTCCCATTGCATCACTCTTCAGCTGATCCAGATCCCCAGAATATGTCTCAATCATGTTACTCATTTGATGTTTTAGGTGCTGCAGTAATGCCGCCTGGTATTGCTGGACTCCACTGACCATCTGGTTAACAGCTCTCTGGAGAAGGGGGAAAACAACAAATATACAAATAAACAAACAAATGACAAACTAATGAGAGGAATATGAACAAGGCTATGCGACAGTTGGAATTGAGGTTGAATGGAATGTTAGTATATAATGCTATATGTCTGCTGATTCCTTAGGTGGTTTAAGTATTTGGTCTTCTCCACCAAATTCAAAATCTAGCCTAGTTTAATTTCTTTGGTCTTCACTGTTGTGAAACATCAGTAAAGACCAAAGAAATAAAAATGTATAGACTTCTAATTCTGTGCTTAAACTGACTACATCAACCATCCTAGGAATCAGCAAAACTATCATCTAATCATTCTATTCTAACATTCCATTCAGCTCAATTCCAACTGTTACAACATACTCACATATGCAGGCCTCATTATGCTCATTTCCACCTCTATATTTTTATTCTGGGACTCAACTATAGTAGTTTTGGATGATTGACAATTCCAAAAAAATCCTTATTTATCTTATGCTGGCCCTTTATGCAGCCCCTCAGTTCATCCTCTGTCTGAAACAAGTCGTTTTAGACAGAGCATTCTGGGAGTCTACTATGGTTACTACAGTTACTGTTCCTGCATGTGATGTAATAAGGGGAGCCAAATGTAAATGTCATGTTTGCATACACATTTACTGAAAGATGGAGCAGGAGAGAAAGAGAGGACTTTTTTTCTCATATTTTGAGGGTCTCTAGACACACCAGGGACACATAGTTCTGTTGAAGACGGGAAAAAGTGGATTTTGCATAGTATGACCCCTTTAAGTCATTTTTTACATTATAAGCTTATTGCTATTAAGCTTGCTACTAACAATGAAATACCATTCATTGGAAAACAATGGGATAAATTACCTGTGTCATTCGATGGGTTTCTCTGGCTTGAAGAAGAAATGCAGTTGCATGTTTGAAAAGGTCAACGTTCACACGACCCTCTCCACCTTCTTGAAATCCACTCTGAAACAGATTAACATCTCTATTAAAAAAGGGAAAATGTTGGCATTGGTAGCTAGCACCACCAGACAATCTGATACTAGTCTACCTGAATACCATAAATAATGACGTACCGTTTGAGTGACGATGCTTGAACCCACTTCAGCCTCTGAAGAATGTTGCTGCATTGCACAGACCTCAGCCACAAGGCTCACATTAGTTTGGTTGTTTGTGGCTGTCCTCTCACGTGTTCCTGGTGAGCCATGGCGAGTAGATCCTTCCTCCTCGGCACCTTCCACTTGGAGAAGATGATGCGCGTGCGTTCGCTTTACGTGATAGTAATAGGAGTTATACACCCTATACTCACTTAGACAGCCATCAATGCCACACACCACGCGAAAGTCAGGGCTGCGACTGTGCAAAGAGTTAATGTGACTCAATAGTTTTTTCAGAGTCAATGCCACAAAAATGTAGCATATGAAACAACGCCAAATCATCTTAGAAGAGCAAAGTTCAAAACGTTTAGACCGAGTGCAGCACGTTACATCCAGCTAGGGAGAAAATTATAACCTTTAAATGTGGGGGTAATTGGTGTAAGTTCTTATTTAGCTAGCTTGTATTTACAGAATAATTCATCTGCAATGCGCAACTATGTAGTTGAACTAAACACAATTGTTACATATATATATATATATATATATATATATATAATTCCTCATAAATTTGCCCATACATTTGGGACAGATGTGTGAAATAGCCTGATAACAGTCAAATCACCCGAAGAAGTAAGCCATCCCGCGTCTGGTGGGATTTGCACATGCGCAGTACTGATCACAGACTAGGAACGTGAGCCGAAGAAACCGCGCAGGAAAGCTACCTTTACCGAGACATTTGGATTAGTGTTTCATTGCAAGTAAGTTTTATCCAATATTTCATGTTTTTTTTTTTTTTTTTTTTTGTAGTCGCATACGTTTTTAAGTTATTCATGTTTCAATGTATATTTATTGTGTATACTGTTGCAGCCGAGGACGAACTAACGTTCGCTGAGTTAACTTGCAAGCCAAGACAGCTAACAGCATGGACGAACTGGATGACGCCGCGGTGTCGATTTTAAGAGGTAATGTAGTCAAATATTATTTGTAAACTTAGTTATTGTCATACATACGATATATATCATATATAAACGTAGATACCGCGTTCGACATTTGGCGCGCAGATACTTGTTTCAATTAAACCTAGTTACTGGGGGTGGGTATACTCAGTTCTATACTAAAACTACGGTTAATGCACTAAACTAGTTAGCACTAGCTAGCTATTCTGAATGAAGTGAAAACTTTTACTAGTTTCATGCAGTTTGGCTGTTCTAGGGCACTAATTCATCTTGCCATGTATGTCTTCCAATATGTCACAGCTGCAAACATCAGTGAGGAAATGATGAGCACCCTGTCTCGTGAAGACTTGCGGGATCTTTTCCCAGGCCCAGAAAACTTCTTACGGAGAAAAGCAGTCTGGTGTGCTTGTCATGGTGTTTCGGAGGAGGTCAGTTTCTCAGTGACACGGCATTAACTAGCAAAGTGGTTTTGGAACAGGCATGGTAACCTACAGGTGTGTTCAATTGTTACATCATGTTTAGATTTACATGTTTTGTTGATTTAGTTTATTCCTTTTCTGTTTGTTTAGTAATTATTTTTTAGGCTGTAACACCATAAGATAGTGACCAAACCTTCCCTTATTGATTTATTATATCACTAAAAGGAGAATATTAACACAAACCTTTATCAGTCAGTATTGTTATTATTTCCTTTCCTTGTATCCTCTAGCTGTAGTAGCCTAATGGTGTTCCTCTATAATTTTTTAGTTTTTAAAAAGCACCACTTCAGGGATATATTGCCAGAGTTGTGGTGGTAGACATGCCCAATTCCGGTCTAAACCATTCTCATTACATATACAGATCATTTTTGTGACTAAACGGATACAGATGTTGCTGTAGTCACTGAACTCTATTTGCTTTAGGTTTCTGTAATGGAACTGACTTGCATAATTCCTTTTTCATAAATCCAGATTTGTTATATCCTCCACCATATTTGATGTATTCCAGTCAATAACTGGTAGGCTCCATGAAGTGGAGCGTCATTGTAGTGCTACGTTCTTAATTACTAGAGTGCACAGAGGCTACTGGAAGTGCACATGCATGCACACAACAAACTCCTGCAATGCCCTTTTTATGTCTCATTTCCCATTACAGTAGGTTGTTATTGAGTGTTTCAGTGTTTATATAGCTTAACATTATTAAACTTAATATTACTTAATATTCTTGCAAATTTTGAATAGCCTCACCATTACCCTCAAATTTCACCGGCGGCGTGCACCATGACAATGCATGTCTGTCATAACAGCACACCATATAAACATGGTCGTGAATTTGGTGTGTGTGCATACTATTTTTCATGCTTTTGTGATGCTGCAGTTTTATGAGATTGTTCAACATGTATAAAATTGTTATGAACAATGATTTCTCTTTCAAGAAATAAATACTGATTTAGAGATTCATTGATAGGTATTCAGTTAGTTTATGCAAGAGATTTAACCTCCAAAATGAAACAGATTGCATAGTTGTGAAATGTTGTCAATGCTGCATTGCAATTTGTGGTAACACAGTAAAAATGAAATGTTGCTTTTACAAGTAGTTCATTATCTTTTATTTTACAGGAATCTGGCCGAGAAGACTCAAAATCAATGGGCAGTTCCACTCCTATTAATGAGTCACCCCCACCGCAGACATCCACTCCTGTGAAAAGATGTCCTGCAAAGTACACAACACCTGAAAAGGTTGTGAAGTTATCATTCCTAGAATATGTATTGCACACTGACACCGAACTAGAGCAAGTCCGAAAACAATACTTTGAGTTGGCGAAGAAAGGTGAAGAGCGCAACTGCCAAATGTCGAAGGACCTCAGATGCCGGCTCATCCGAAACACAATGACCAGTATGATCGCAATCCTGAGGGCAACGGGGGATGGAGACAGATACCCGTCAAAACCAGAAATTACAGCTATGGCAAAGAGAATAGTCCTGTACTACCCCATGCTGCAGGACCGAGACTTGAACAACAAGAATACCTGGGTAAGTGAAATGCAGCCAGTTGATGACCCAAGTGTTTCATATTGGCTTTTGTTAATAGCATTTGTTTGATATTTGAAACATTTATTTAAATTGTCTTGTCACAGGTTACTGTGTACTCACAGCTATACAAAAGATTGCAAAACGTGAGATCCCCCCAAAAGACCATTCCAGATGGGAGACATTCGAAGAGGCGCCGTCTTGAGCAGCCAGGTGACCCAGATGAATTTGATTCAAGTGACTCGACAATCATTCTAGATTGCTCCTCACAAGGGAGTAGCAATCAAGATTGCTCTTCACAAGGGAGTAGCACCCCAGACTCGGGCAGCAACGGAAGACGTGAGTTCCAACTTTGCATTTACAAATTTACCATGGTGTGGTGTTTATATTTCATTTACACTTCTGATGTTCACAAGTCTAATAAACCCACATTATTGGATCTTTAAAACAATATAAAATACTTATGGAACTAGTTCTTGATATGTCACATTTTCAACATTTTGTTTTCCTTGCTCTCATAAAATAAGATTTACCAAGTGTCAGTCAATGTGATATTGGCATATATGTGCATGGTACATGCATTCTTTTGTGACTTGTGTCAAAATAGAGACTAGACGCATTCAAACTAATTACTACTACTGCCTACTTCCTATAAGAATAACTCATTCATTCATCAATTAATGTCATGTATTCAGTTATGTATGTTTGTGTCTTTTAGCTAACAAACCCACAGACATTGACACTCCAGACACTGACAGTCCAGCAACTATGGCCAAGCACTATAGAACCCTACAGGCTTTGTGTAAAAAGAAAAATCCAAACCATGAGTCTGTCTCTCAGCTCCTGGATTTAGAATTTGCAGCCAGAAGAGCATTCATAGATTCCGATTCTGTTCGCGAGGAGGACAGATATGAGAAAATTCTAGAGGCGTATCCTTGTTTCAAGGACATTGGCCATGTAAGTCATTATTGACTGAGCATAATTCAGAACATGGTACCACACAGAACAATGTCTTATATACCAATTTCCTTCTCCTACCTAATGCAGTCAAATGTCTGTATTTGTATATTGGATAGGTGATGGGGGAGCTTCGACGCATTCTGGACAAGGATAACAGCCACTACATTGATGAACTGAGGGGAAGATGGGACAACTTCTGCCAGAAGGTGCAGTTTTTTGGTGTATGGAAAAAGATGCTGAAACCCCCAATGGGAATGGACAAAGGTAAGCAATGATGTTTTGATGTTATTAGTGGTCAGGGTGGACATTAGAGCATGTTAATTGTCAACGTGCTAGTGTCTTGTCTTCCTCCTTTTTCATCTGTAGTGTCTATCCCATCGTTTGTTTAATGTTTCTGTATTTTAAAGCATATCTGTTGTTGACCGTTGATCAGATTTGACCTTGTGTTATCTAAGTGTAAAAGTAATAAATATTTTCCTCAACAGTTGAACAGGCTCTCGGGATCCTACGTGTGCTACCATCACTGTTCCCCTCTTCATCTACTCCTCCTAAGAAGATACGAGATGCGAGTGAGGCTCTGGTGCATGTCCTCGAGGTGAGCTGTGTAAAATATTACAGAATAATTTAGACTGTCCAAAGTTATAGCTTAAGATGCTGGTTTTAATTGCTCCCAATGTATTTCCTAGTCACATATGTTCTAAGCCTTCAGAGATACCCCAGACATTTGTTTTTGGAAACAGGATTTTAAATGGTAAGATGTGTGTAGCTCTCAATATTACAGTATGTACAAAAATGGATGCACTACATGGTTAATAACAGGTTGTATAGAACTAGTGAAGACCTAACAAGACTAGCCTAGTATTGGCTAGCCCAACAAATCTAAATACATTTCTATAAATTCAAATACAGTGTGTTTAGCAATACAATTTTGTACAGCAGATCCACATACACATTTTGATATTCTTTATATGATTTCAGTGTTTTGGCAGGTTTAGATCGTTTGTGAACAGGAAATGCATTGGGGACAGTCAAAAGCAGCAACTTCAGCTGTAACTTTCTCAGTACTGCGCCTTTCGTCAAAATTTTGTTTTGGAAAGTTATTTGATTGTAAACAAACTTCTGAATGGCTTAAGTTGAAAAATACCGAAATGAATCATTTAAACAAAAGTGCTTTATCCTGATAGAAGGATGTCTGTGTTGTGTGTTTAAGGAAAACGAAGAACCCAATGCCTACTTGAAGAAGCGCCCTCTCTCCTGTCCAGTCCTGATTGTGAGTTCGTCCAACTGCCTCCTGGCTGTAGGAGATGTGCCGATAACTACATTCCCAAAAGACAAGGTTACAGAGGGTGCTTTATACCTTATGGCCTACTATTATGCCCTACACCTTACTTACCCCAAGTGTGTAGCCACTTTGCTTTCTGTCATACAAACGGAGGTCCTCTTGGACACAATCCATGAGCAAGACCTCACACCATCTTTCAAGAAGGGCATGGCCGACTGGAAAGCTTTTGTTGGCAAATAAAGCCATTGCCATTGATTCTTGTTTGGAATTTAGCCAAGGTAGCCCAATGTTAATGTTGCAATAATAAGCACTTTGTTGATGTATTGAGACACATTGTTCAGATGTTCTATGTTGCTATTTAACCAAGTTAGCCCAATGTTAATGTTAGCCCAAGACCTGTAATTTGAAAGTTACCATAATAAGCACTTTGTAAGTGTACTGAGGGTACACATGTCAGATGACTGTGTCTGACTTTAACCCACAATGTTACACATATTTGGCATGTTCTGTTTTTATTTTATTACAGTCCCATACACACTGTGAGCCAAAACATATTGACTGGTGCTCCAGTCATACACTGCTGTGAAGGTGTCTCCATGTAATGCACTAGACTGTCAGAAGTGTATGTTTACTCCTGCATTCCACAGAGGTAGAAAGAGGTAAAAAAAAATGTATGAAGAGAAAATAAAACATTTGTTTGTTTAATGCAATACTTGTTTTCATTGAAGTAGGTGATTGTCTTAAATCTAGAACCGTATCACTATTGTAGAGCTTGCAATAAGTGAAATACACTTGAATTGAAATGAAGAGGATGACCAGAATGATATGGCACTAATACGAGTAACAAATGCATAATGAGTATTTCCAGCTAACTTCAAGACATATTTTATCCTAAAATGCTTAAATATCACTTTCTAATCTTATTTTAAGTTGGTGATGGTCTTAAATCTAGAATGGTGTCACTTACCAATAAGTTAAATACACTTGAAATAAAGAGGATGACATGAACAGTGAAAAACAAAAAGCTAATTTTGAGGGACAAAATGCTACTTTTGAGCATTACAGGCTTATTATGAAATACAACACTTCCTAATACTAGTACAATATAGCTCAAAATGAGTTTTCCTAGATAATTTCAAGATCAGTTTTATCTCAAAAGTCCTAAATATCACATCTTATTTCAAGAAATCTTGACAAGCCAATTTTCACTTGTTCCATTGGCAGATTTTTTTACTTATTACAAGCAAAAAACATCTTGTATTCATTATTTTTTTACTTGTTTTTGAAATGGCCTTTTTTCCAGTGCAAGTATGGCGACTACAGCGGAGGTTTGGCATCATGACCAATTAGATTTGATGTGACTGATAACCAACCTGCGCCCTAGTTGCCTTTCTAGATTTTGTTGATGAATCATCATGTCATCTTTAGCTCATCTACTTTTACTGTGGCTTTATGAGGTTTTTCTGGCCTTGTTGGAGCTTGAGAACCCAGAGTCACTATTCACTATCATTACATGGCTAAAAGGTGTGTAAAGACTTTTCTTTTCCCTCTGCATTCCACTAAAAAAAAAAATGAAAGTCATACTTGTTTCAAGAGGCATTTGTGGTGAGTAAATATTGACATCATTTTCATTTGTTTAATCCTACCTCTAAATTCAGAGAGCATTTATTGAATCATAAGGATGCGGTTCCAGGCCTACTATTTCCATAGCCCTAAAATCATAGAGCACTTATAGGTAGATATGAATGTTGTTCCTGAACACACATAGGGTTTTAATCCAGGAACATGTCCTGCTTGTGTAAATGACATTAAGCAGGCCTGAGTAATTGTTTACAGAGGTTTGAGTTCAGGTGATCAATGTCTTCAAGGTGACTCAGCGTTTGACGTAATGTCCTCAGGAATCGAGAGCACACAAGCTGTGCTATAAATGGAAATGGTTTTACCTTTGAGGAGCAGCGAAAGATTTATGCCAGCCCTGTGAAGATACAGTGGGCTTCACTCACATCTCATCACACACAGACAGCCATTATCCATCACAGACCTCCGTCCTTGGTCTGGAGCTCTATTAGCATTTGGTCGTATGTGGCTGCAAGGAGGGCTAGAGTCATAGTTTTCAGTGTAAGAACATTTCTCCATCACCATAAATAGAGATAACACTCCATTTCTGGAAACCTGCTATTTAGTTGAATTTCATATTTAAACTTTAATGATTAAAAGGTAGACTACATGTCATGAAAAAACATATGTAAATTCTTTGCATTCACCATAAAACTGTATTCAGCAACCTTGCCTGCCCTTATGAACAATTCAGTATGTAAATACAGTACACAGAGGTGAGGCAGTCATAACAGAGGTAATTTACGTGTAGAAGTCACAGGGGCCGTGTACACTGAATGTACTTTTGAATTTCGGCATGGTTTTTCTATTATTTTTATGTAAACATGCTAGATGAATGTCTTTGGCTGTATTGCTGTTTGTTCAGCGTCTCGCTCAGGAGCGCCACATTTTTTAGAAGCAGTGAGAAAGTTAACAAATAAAATTAAACCTTTTAAAATGCATCTTTAGTCTGAATGCATTCAGTCTTCTTAGTTACAGTAGCAAAAACAGCCTGTTTAATTCTAAGGGTCAAAGAAGGATGTTGTGTAAAATCAAATTACATCTATTGTTAGTGCCAAAAAACTTGCAAATCACAAATTGACTAGAGGAAAAACCTGAGAATATGACCTGAGGTCTGAAGATGTAGAGTGAACCTGAACGGTCAATACTACAAAATGTGAAAAAGCAAAGGAAAACAGACTAAACTGAGGAAAACAAACCAACAAGTCGTTGTGAGGGATCAGATTTAGAATTAGAAGTGATTGGTCCTGCCTAGCCTGAGTTTACAACTTTGTTCACTGACCATGGAGAGAATAGATGGCTCATGTGGTTTTCTACCATGTTTGATCAAGGTAGATTTCAGTTTTCCCATCCATGCTGTAACTGTTAGTTTGTGTTCCTCTGTAGGGCTTTTCACACTGCGCTCAACCTCAGGTTATCGTCTTTTTAAACCTCATTTTTAACCACGGGTAAAGCAACATTTCGCACATCTTTTGAAAGGGGGTTAGCCTCGCATTGTGTTGACAAAAACAATGCAGTGTTAGAGTGTTACAGAAAGTTGTTTAGCAACACAAAACCAAACATATAGTGTCCCAGTGCTTATCTCATTTATTATCCATGCGCTTTGTGCAGTCGCAAAAACGCCCACACGCTGTTTACATTCTCCATCTGAGTTCAAACTTAAAAATGTCAAACAGTAATGGTAAATACGATAACTGCTGTAATGAAGAGACAGCTATTCCAATCCTTTTGAGTGTGTTTTTCATGGTATGTTTCATAAGACACAAGACAAACAGAGCTGATATGCTTGGCAACATTTCCTCAAGGGACAGTTCAGACCGTACGCGTACTTGCGCTAAAACAGGTAGATTCAGCGCAACACAAAAAAATAAAAAGAATGCCAGTGTCTCGAGACACGATTTAAAACATTTTATTTTATTATTTGCATTCAGCAGTTTTTTTCCCTGCTGCCTGTGACCCTATCAGAAAAGATGTGCAACAGTTTTTGGGTTGTGAACCACTAAACTTAATGTCTTGTCTTTTCAACACTGTATCGGAATTCCACAATTCTGTGTTGCCCTTCCCGCACTCTCCCAGCGCTGGGATTAAGATCAGCGGTACATTCAGAGTGCAGTGTGTAGTACTCTGGCTTCTGGCTCTGCATAAATCAAAGAACCGACTTAATATTTAATTATGCTCCAGGTATTTCTGCGTATGTTCGTCATCACACTCTCATCTCTCTCTCTCTCTCTCTCTCTCTCTCTCTCTCTCTCTCTCTCTCTCTCTCTCTCTCTCTCTCTGTCTGTTCTTTAGAAGCTTAGAGAAGCAGTCTGCCTTAGTAAGGGTTTGCCTGAACAAATAATCACATGCAATCACTCAAACAGCAGTGTGGTCTCACCACTTAACAGAGTCAAGTAGTGAATTTCATCAAACAAAAGAGGAGATTAACTAAATTCAACGTCACTGGATATGAACAGGTGTGGAATGTCATCAGAGCCATGGCGCAAGAGTTGCCGCATATATGGAGCCATGGTGTTCAGACAAATTATGCAGGTTTGAGTCTGGCCTGCATCGTGTCCTTGTCTCATCTCACCTCCTTCACTCATTTTGTCCAATCAAAGAGTCACAAAATCTTTCTTATATGGAAGAGAAACTGATCCACAATTTCCTTGTAGATTAGACTAGTCACATAACCAGTGGCCAACATTGCAACATGTCAGTGCTTTTAGGTGTATTTATAATTGGTCACTTCTGGTGGTTTTACTGATCCGATCATGAGCATTTGAGACAGATAGCAATCAATTATTCTGAAGCTGGTTTGACACTTATAAAACGTGACTCAGCCCAGTGTAAAAACATCAATTTGTTCAGGTCAACAACTTGTAACTCCTCCCAAATGGAACTGTTTAAGCATACAGAAGTTTAGGAGCCCAAAAACGACCAAGAACATTCGGTAAATAACATCTGAACAACAATAATAGTTTCAATTTATACTGTTTTTGCAAAGACGCATTTATGTGGCCAAGTGTAAATGGAATGTGCTTTGCTAATTGGATGGCATTTGGTCAATCAAGGCGCATGAAGTGCTGGAGTGTAAATAGCCCCTTAAATAGGAGAAAAGGTCAAGTGCCACTGTCATGTGTTTCTTTGCCCAAGACAGATGAAAAGTAAACAGCTGTTAAATGTTTCTGTAAGTCAGATTTATGTAGAACATATGTAAAAGAGGTTGGGTATTCTCTGATTAGATCAAACTCACTCTCTCTCTCTTTGTCTCTCATATACTCTAGTCTCGTGGGTTTTCCTTTGTATAATTTTCTAGCTAAGTGGTGCATACAAAATAAGGGTCAAGAGTCTGATGTGTCTCCTCCACAAAAAGAAGAGGAGATGGGGAGGAGAACATTAAAAGAAAATGAGGTTTGCACTGCAATGGGTAAGGTGAAACCCAGCCGTTTCCTTTTAATTTGGCTTCCCCCCAGCATTGACTCTCAAACTTAAAATCGCACTGCATTACTGCTGATGGAGAAACGTGGTTGGAAGTTTTTAGATTATTGATCTGTTCAGATAATTGAGAAATGATTTGGTGTGTGTGTGTATGTGAGAGAGAGAGAGAGAGCTTTTATTCATGTGCGTGTGTTAAGTTCAAAGTACAACACTGACTCTATATAGCTTATATTGTTCTTGGTGTGTGATAAAGGCACCTCTCTAACATACTGCCACAATCTCCGTGACCTTTGCTGCCTTCAGGGATAGTGCAATGTGTTTCCCGTCAGTATGTTCCAGCAGTGCATGAATGACTATTTGACTGCTCTTAATAACATTTGAGGATGGTTCTTAATGACATTGCAGAATGGTTTCTCACTCCACTGAGCTGTACAGTGCATCAGTCCTAAATTGGACATGAGCTGAAACCTATAGAAATTGGAGTGGGTACTCTGCCACAAATTTTCAATATCCATAGTTAAATCAGCCCTTTACAAATAGCTCTTGTCTGTATTTTTCCATGTTGAAAGAAAAATGAAGGTTAAAGGGATGTGTGAGAAATGATGCATTCCTCACCAGCCCTAAAGAGCATTTGAATTGTTTTAATCTCTACAATATTGCAATAATCTACTTCATTGAGCTTAAATGTAGGTGTTCTTAAGAGACACTAAAGAGAGATTGAGACAAGAGTGGAGAGAAAAGATCTTTCAAATGTTTTCTTGGTTTAAATCATGATAGTCATTTTACGTTCTTTAAATGTTAAATTAATTCAGGTAGATAAATAATTGTATATTTACATTTCTGCATTAGGCATATGCTTTTATCGAAAACTAATTACAATGCAGTTCATGCATTCCCTGAGAATCAAACCCATAACACTGGTATTTTCATAGCCATATGCTACTATTTGAGCTACATAGATAAAGAAATGTGGTGATCAATCGGACCAGATGACATTCCAGGAGCCAGTTTATGGCAGAGCCCCTCCCTAACTAAGGCAAAGAAGAGTGACTCCATTTTGATTGAATCATGGCCTGACCAACACAAACAAATGCCAAGCCCAGCCATCAAATAAGCTGCTCAACAACTACCAGATACTTCAGAAATTAAGACCCCGGATCTACCAACACATTGGAAAAGATTTCTCATTGGTCCATGAGTGGTTTCTTTGCAACCTCTCAAACCCCCTATCCTTAGGTTTGCCCTAAGACCAGTGGTGAGAAGGACCATAAAAATTCTTCAAGACTTCTCAAAGCAGCATTAAATTACCATGTGGTAAAAGCTGAAACAAAGCCACAAAAACAAATCTTTACACACACATTTTTACTCCTAACATGGACACCAACTGCAACACATCCACTCCATGTTTGTTCACAGAATTGTTTATGTAAATTGCAGTTGTTCAATTAGCACAATAGTTCAAACAAACTGAACTATGGTGGTATAAATTAATTAATGTGTAATATGTAGTCTTTCAATATCATGTTTGGTCTCTATATCTTCGGAAAAATGCCAAGACTATTTTTGAAGAGATTTGGAAAATAAACAATGCATAGATGAAACTTTAAAGACACTGTTCTAACTATGTACTTTAAAATATGTAAATGTTCCACACACTGTGTGGGCCCCCTCCGATGTCAGCAGCCAATCATAACCCTGAACAAGAAGCTCCAAACTGAAATCTCCTCCTCATCAGGAAGGTATAAAACTATCCTCCAGATGACCACAACTTTGTCCTGAGTCCCTGTCCAGAGGGTCTTAACAGTATACACTTCTATAACATTTCTCTATTCTGAGTTCCTGGCTGTTTGGGAGCAATAACAGAATAATAATCAACATTCTGAATCTCTGGCCTGAGTGGTAGGAGATGTAACAGAATACAAACCATCCAACATGGTAAGTCTCCTCTTCACAGAAAGAGAGGATAACGAATTACCCAACGTTCTCAGTGTCCATCCGAGGGACAGTAAAAGATCGACTAAGTACCAAGTCTCATTACAAGAGGCTATTGCAATGCCATGTTTGGAATCCCTAAACCAGGGAGATAACTACAGCGACAAGGTTTAGCTCTGGCGAGCAAGCCTTCTCTGCATGTTTTGTGCATCTGCGTGTTCCAGATGATGAATCTTGCACTGACATAAGGACTGTATATCTGCGTGTTCCAGATTGCAAGAACCCTCTCGGTGCCTCCAGGAGATCAGCATTCCTCAGCTCCTTCGTGTCCAAGACCATTGAAATGAAATCCAGCTCCTTCCCCACTGTACCGTGGCCCTGAGCCCCATTGGAAGACGTTGCTATCACCAAACTCATCAACCGATCAAGAAGAACATACAGGTGCATCTCAATAAATTAGAATGTTGTGAAAAAGTTCATTTATTTCAGTAATTCAACTCAAATTGTGAAACTCGTGTATTAAATAAATTCAATGCACACAGACTGAAGTAGTTTAAGTCTTTGGTTCTTTTAATTGTGATGATTTTGGCTCACATTTAACAAAAACCCACCAATTCACTATCTCAAAAAATTAGAATATGGTGACATGCCAATCAGCTAATCAGCTCAAAACACCTGCAAAGGTTTCGTGAGCCTTCAAAATGGTCTCTCAGTTTGGTTCACTAGGCTACACAATCATGGGGAAGACTGCTGATCTGACAGTTGTCCAGAAGACAATCATTGACACCCTTCACAAGGAGGGTAAGCCACAAACATTCATTGCCAAAGAAGCTGGCTGTTCACAGAGTGTTGTATCCAAGCATGTTAACAGAAAGTTGAGTGGAAGGAAAAAGTGTGGAAGAAAAAGATGCACAACCAACCGAGAGAACCGCAGCCTAATGATTGTCAAGCAAAATCGATTCAAGAATTTGGGTGAACTTCACAAGGAATGGACTGAGGCTGGGGTCAAGGCATCAAGAGCCACCACACACAGACATGTCAAGGAATTTGGCTACAGTTGTCGTATTCCTCTTGTTAAGCCACTCCTGAACCACAGACAACGTCAGAGGCGTCTTACCTGGGCTAAGGAGAAGAAGAACTGGACTGTTGCCCAGTGTTCCAAAGTCCTCTTTTCAGATGAGAGCAAGTTTTGTATTTCATTTGGAAACCAAGGTCCTAGAGTCTGGAGGAAGGGTGGAGAAGCTCATAGCCCAAGTTGCTTGAAGTCCAGTGTTAAGTTTCCACAGTCTGTGATGATTTGGGGTGCAATGTCATCTGCTGGTGTTGGTCCATTGTGTTTTTTGAAAACCAAAGTCACTGCACCCATTTACCAAGAAATTATGGAGCACTTCATGCTTCCTTCTGCTGACCAGCTTTTTAAAGATGCTGATTTCATTTTCCAGCAGGATTTGGCACCTGCCCACACTGCCAAAAGCACCAAAAGTTGGTTAAATGACCATGGTGTTGGTGTGCTTGACTGGCCAGCAAACTCACCAGACCTGAACCCCATAGAGAATCTATGGGGTATTGTCAAGAGGAAAATGAGAAACAAGAGACCAAAAAATGCAGATGAGCTGAAGGCCACTGTCAAAGAAACCTGGGCTTCCATACCACCTCAGCAGTGCCACAAACTGATCACCTCCATGCCACGCCGAATTGAGGCAGTAATTAAAGCAAAAGGAGCCCCTACCAAGTATTGAGTACATATACAGTAAATGAACATACTTTCCAGAAGGCCAACAATTCACTAAAAATGTTTTTTTTATTGGTCTTATGATGTATTCTAATTTTCTGAGATAGTGAATTGGTGGGTTTTTGTTAAATGTGAGCCAAAATCATCACAATTAAAAGAACCAAAGACTTAAACTACTTCAGTCTGTGTGCACTGAATTTATTTAATACACCAGTTTCACAATTTGAGTTGAATTACTGAAATAAATGAACTTTTCCACGACATTCTAATTTATTGAGATGCACCTGTAAATATCACTACTAAACCTCTTTCCAGGGATCTTGGGATTAGTGTATACTATCAGTTTATGATTATCTAATGTTCCTTAGATTGCATAACCTATGTATATATATGCTATGTCTAGCAAATAATCTTTGATTATTTGTTTAATTTTGAATATTTAAGGTTTTCACCTTATTAATTATCAGAGAAACAGCAATTTATTTTTCATAAGGTAATAGTCATACTTTGCCATTGCTTCATCCAATTCAACCACTTGCATCTTTCCATACTATACACATTTATTTCCTGTTAATTTATGTTATCTTTTAGCATATTAGTACCATTTTGTAGTTTTTGTTTGTTATTCTTGTTTATCTTTTTGTAAATAAAACTCATTTTATTTCAACGGTGTGTTCCTTGTATTGATGATACAAAAGAGCTCCAAAGGGTTAGTTAGCTCTAAGGTGAAACTCCTTAGCTGGTGCCCCGAGGATGGAGGGAGGGGCCGTCTGATATTAATAATCACAAACACATACACCTTAAATGAAGCGTATTCAAAAATCACCACATACTTTGGTGTCTTGTGTGAGGCCCAGTTCATTTCAGTTGTTGCCAGGGTAATTCTCACTACAGATAAATGATCATAGGATAGACATTTTGACCTTTTTAGATTAACAGATTATCATCTTTAGAGATGCCCACTGGTCAGTTTGGAATCATACATCATCTTCTTGGATTTTGGAAATTGCGAAAGATTGTCGAAGATGTGGCCTAGCTGTGGTGCTCATGCAGGCAATGTGAGTTTGAATCTGACTGGCATAATTTCCCAATTCCACCTCTTCTAACAGGGTGGTTTGAGTGTCTCAGAAACTGCTAACCTCGTGGGATTTTCATGCACATTTTCTAGAGTTCACAGAGAATGGTGCAAAAAAAAGAAGAAGAAATTGGCAGTTTAGTGGTAACTGAAAAAACCATCCATTACAACAGTACCATCTCAGTGCCAAGTTTACATACACTAATGTTGAAGTCATTAAAACTATTTTTTTTAAACACTCAACAGATTTAATATTAGCAAACTATAGTTGACATCTACTTTGTGCATGACATGAATACATTTTCCAAAAATTGTTTTCAGACAGATTGTTTCACTTTTAATTGACTATATCACAATTCCAGTGGGTATTGAAGGTAGGCCTTAAAATACATCCACAGGTACACCTCCAATTCAGTACACCTCCTATCTGAAGCTAACTGGCTAATTGTCTAAAGCAGGGGTGTCAAACTCAGTTCCTGGAGGGCCGCAGCCCTGCAGAGTTTAGTTCCAGTCCTGCTCCAAAATGCCTCCTTGTAATCTTCAAGCACTCCTGAAGACCTTGATTAGCTGCTTCAGGTGTGTTTAATTAGGGTTGGAGCTAAACTCTGTTGGACTGTGGCCCTCCAGGAACCGAGTTTGACACCCCTGCTTTAGACAATTAGCCAGTTAGCTACAGATAGGAGGTGTACTGAATTGGAGGTGTACCTGTGGATGTATTTTAAGGCCTACCTTCAAACTCAGTGCCTCTTTGCTTGACATCATAGGAAAATCAAAAGAAATCAGCCAAAATCTCAGAAAAAAAAAATTGTGGACCTCCACAAGTCTGGTTCATCCTTGGGAGCAATTTCCAAACACCTGAAGGTACTACATTAATATGTACAAACAATAGTACGCAAGTATAAACACCATGGGACCACGCAGCCATCATACTGCTCAGGAAGGAGAGGCATTCTGTCTCCTAGAGATGAATGTAGTTCATGAATGTAGATGAAAGTGCAAATCTATCCCAGAACAACATCAAAGGACCTCGTGAAGATGCTGGAGGAACAGGTAGACAAGTATCTATATCCACAGTAAAATGAGTCCTATATCGACATAACCTGAAAGGCTGCACAGCAAGGAAGAAGCCACTGCTCCAAAACCGCCATAAAAAAGCCAGACTACAGTTTGCAAGTGTACATGGGGACAAAGATCTTACTTTTTGGAGACTTTTTGACTGATCATCATATCACAATCTGTCTTGTGGTTGTGGCTGACAAGGTGCATCCCTTTATGGCCTGTGAACCAATCTTCTACTGGCTACTTCCAGCAGGATAATACATGTCACAAAGGACATGTCATCTCAAATTGTATTTACATGACATCGAGTTCAGGGTACTT
Organism: Myxocyprinus asiaticus; assembly: GCF_019703515.2. Taxonomy (NCBI): domain Eukaryota; kingdom Metazoa; phylum Chordata; class Actinopteri; order Cypriniformes; family Catostomidae; genus Myxocyprinus; species Myxocyprinus asiaticus. The sequence goes on from NC_059368.1 coordinate 15,315,235, forward strand.
TGGATGGGGTGGAATGGCTTTTTTTTATGGTCAACAAATCTGCAGCAGCTGCATGATGTGATTATGGACCAGAATATGTAAGGAATTCCAGCTGTTCTGGAGGCAAAGAGGGGTCCTACCCAGAATTTGAGTGGTGGCCCTAATTAAGTTGCCACTAAGCCCATGTTTACACAAAGGGGGCATTCAGTGCAAACATGTTCTTGCACTAATCAAAGCTAGAGAGAGCACAACAAATAGAGCAAAATGCTTTAAAAAAAAAAAAAATGAGGTTAGAAAAATTGGTCTGCGTGCGTTCAGTGCTCAAGCACTCTGCCGATGACAAAATTTGTGTCACGTGTCCTGTCTTACCGAAGTATACTTTGGGCTTAAATGGCTAACACCAAATCTAAAAGAACTGTTGATTTGCTTTCTACCGATGATGGGGTAGAGTTGTTATTGAAAGCAGCAAATGACTTTTAAGACAGCAAATGCTGCTGAAAGCATTGACTGGGAGACCTTACATAGTAAATATGTAGAAATAAATTTGGAACTGGGATTGTATAATGCGGTCAGCAAAAACCAATCACAATATGCTAACATAATTTTTTCAAAGGTATGTGGAACTAGAGAGTGTTTTGAAAAGTTTTGTTTTCAGTGGAGAAAAACATATTCCTAAGCCATAGAGGAAAATGCAGTTCCAGTGTCCAGAGGCATAAATGTAGCACAATCAATGTATTTTCATCCAAAAACATGTTAGTGTTCACATGGCCTGAGTCTAGATATTTATTCTATTTATTGACGTTCATCGAAGAGGTGGTAATTGTGCCCCCGCTGTGTTGATTGGCTATGTAATGACAGTATGTCAGTATGCTGAACAACCAGCAAATACTTTTTTACAGAGACACTCAGCTTTGTATTGGACTCAAGTGGCACACCTCCTTAACCCCTTTACTCTGAATATGCATGAATATGCATCCCATGGACATACATAATTAATTGGAAATGTGAAAGAGACGGAAATCTCAACACAAATGGCTTTTATTATTCAAATATTTAAATATTAAATGTCATTATGCATGTTGTTCAGGTGGGAACATGTCAAGAATACTCTGAAGTAGAGCTCATGCCTTTCTTTAGCATATGCAATTAAAGTGTACTTTCAAATACACACATTCTCACACAGTGCTACGGATCTCGCATTGTGCTATGTGTATTGATGTTTCCTAGTATAGCTACAGCGAACATGAGAGTTTATTTTCTTCCATCAGGTGAGATAGACTGAGCATGCGTTTTTGTGGTATTGGATTCACCCCCTGCTGTTCCTTTACAACAAGGTTTTCAGTTTAATAGCAATGTTGCTTTTAGCAATGTTGCAAATGCTACAAATGGTCTTCGGTGGTAGCCTACATATACACTCAGTTACCACTTTATTAGGTACACTTGTACACCAACTTATTCATGCAATTATCTAATCAGCCAATTGTGTGGCAGCAGTGAAATGCATAAAATTATGCAGATATGGGTCAGAAGCTTCAGTTAATGTTCACATCAACCATCAGAATGAGAAAAAAAAAATGTGATATAAGTGATTTCGACAATGGTATGATTTTTGGTTCCAGACAGGCTGGTTTGAGTATTTCTTTAACTGCTGATCTCCTGGGATTTTCATGCACAACAGTCTCTAGAGTTTACTCAGAAAGGGGCCAAAAACAAAACACATCCAGTGAGAGGCAGTTCTGCAGATGGAAATGCCTTGTTGATGAGAGAGCTCAACAGTGGATGGCCAGACTGGTTCGAGCTGACAGAAAGGCTACAGTAACTCGGATATTCCCTCTGTACAATTGTAGTGTGTAGAATAGCATCTCAGAGTGCACAACATGTCGAACATTGATGCGGATGGGCTACAACAATAGAAGACCTTGTCGGGTTCCACTTCTGTCAGCCAAGAACAGGCTGCTTTTGTATTGCAATCACATTGGTCAGTTACTTCAACTTTTCATTGATAGGCAAATGTCAAAGATACTCATTTACTACACCTTTTATCAATTTTGGCTGCCAAAAAATTCTAAATGCAGGAAAAATGCTGTGTTTTGAAATATATCGAAGACTTCAACCTATGTGCCCAGATCCAGCTCATAGATAGCTGATAGTTTCTTTGCAAAATCTCAGAATCAAAGCACAAAATAGAACCACAGACATCAGATCCCTTTGGATTTTTCGGGCTGACACACCTCTACACCAACACACACATCATGCATTCACTAACATTAGCATGCAGTGCCATACCAGAGTGCCACTGAAGAGGTACTGAGATTACGCCCTGGAGTATCATCTTTGCAAACTCGAGGGCCCCTCAGCCGGGTGCAGCAGTCTTTGTATGGAGAGAAAATGATTTGGGTTTTCAGGCCTTACCTGAAATTCTCCCTCTTATGCATACAGAGGTTCCATTGTTCTTATGCATGGAATTTCCTTGATTGGCTCTTGTATGTCTTTCGATACTCTCCTTCTTCTCTCCTCCCCATTCCCTCCTCTTCTGTCTTTTTAAAGAGAATGGCCTCTATCGCTTTATAGGCAGGGCACAGGGAAAACATTGGAAGTTAGGCAGTAGGTCAGTGAATATTAATAAGACATTTTACATGGGAAATGGACTCAAGATGGCGCCGAGTATGGCTGCTGCGTTGCGAGCTCCGACACAACATAGCAATGTTTTGTTTGTTTTGTTTACAATTCTTATGTTTTTTGTCTTGGATGTTGTCTGCCTTATTGTCTACGACAGACAAACACTTTTGGACATTGGTTCAGCGATCTCACACCAAAAACCGGACTTCACATTCCTCAATGCCGACCCGCTGTTTACAAACACGCAAGCGGAGCCCTTTGTCTGGGCAGCACGGCCGCGGAAACGCAGGAGGAAAAGGGGAAACAGAGCCGGCGTTCTCATCAGAGTAAGACGCCGCGCAAATTGACCCCCGCTACCCACTATTCTACTGGCAAATGTTCAGTCTCTGGATAACAAGCTCTGCGAGCTGAAAGCGCGGATCTCTTTCCAACGAGAGACGAGGGACTGCTGCATTATCTGCCTAACAGAAACTTGGATGTCTGCGGAGATTCCAGACTCGGCCATTGAACCCGCGGGGTTCTCCATGCACCGAGCGGACAGAGCGAAAGACCTCTCAGGTAAAACTAGAGGAGGTGGTGTATGTTTTATGATCAACAAATCCTGGTGTGATCAGAGGAACGTACATTCCATCAAGTCTTTCTGTTCTCCTGATCTGGAATTTCTTATGCTTCTGTGTCGACCATTCTGGCTACCGAGGGAATTCACAGCGGTCATTATCACTGCTGTGTACATTCCCCCACAAGCCGACACAGACCGGGCACTCAAGGAACTGTATGGGAGTATAAGTGAGCAAGAAACCGCACACCCTGAGGCCGCGTTCATTGTGACCGGGGACTTTAATAAAGCCAGTTTAAAATCAGTTGCACCAAAATATCACCAGCACATTAGTTTCAACACACGAGGGGACCGGGTTTTGGATCATTGCTACTCTCCGTTCCGGGATGGCTACAAATCCCTCCCCCGCCCACCATTTGGCAAATCGGACCACTCTTCCATTCTGCTTCTGCCCGCTTACAGGCAGAAACTGAAACAGGAAGCACCCACCCTCAGAACGATCCAGTGCTGGTCGGACCAATCAGACTCTATGCTACAAGACTGTTTTGATCACACGGACTGGGAGATGTTCCGGTCCGCCTCTGATGACGACATCGAGCTTTACGCTGATAGCGTAATGTGTTTCATCAGAACGTGCGTAGAGGAAGTGATTCCGACCAGAACTGTACGAATCTATCCGAATCAGAAGCCGTGGATCAATAGCGATGTTCGCGCGGCACTTAATGTGCGGACCTCCGCTTTTAATTCCGGGAACGCGGAGGAGCATAAACAAGCCAGTTATGCCCTCCGAAAAACTATCAAAACAGCAAAACGCCAGTACAGGGACAAGATTGAAGGACAGTTTAACACCACCAACTCTAGAAGCATGTGGCAGGGAATTAACATCATCACGGACTTTAAAGGGAATAAAAACTCCGCCATGAACACCGCTGCCTCTCTACCGGATGAGCTAAATACTTTTTATGCTCGTTTCGAGGGAAATAACACCACCCTCGCGGAGAGAGCTCTCGTGGCTGAAGCTACAGAGGTCAGTTCACTCTCCGTCTCTTTAGCGGATGTAACCCGATCCTTCCGACGGGTGAATATCCGCAAAGCCGCAGGCCCAGACGGCATTCCGGGCCGCGTCATCAGAGCGTGCGCGAACCAGCTGGCTGGTGTTTTTACGGACATTTTCAACCTTTCCCTCTCTTTGTCTGTAGTCCCCACATGCTTTAAAACATCCACCATTGTGCCTGTTCCAAAACAATCAAAAATAACTTGTTTAAATGACTGGCGTCCTGTTGCTCTGACCCCCATCATCAGCAAATGTTTTGAGAGACTAATCAGAGATTACATCTGCTCTGTCTTGCCACTCAATCTTGACCCGCTGCAGTTTGCTTACCGCAACAACCGCTCCACTGATGATGCCATTGCATCTACAATACACACTGCTCTCTCCCACCTGGAAAAAAAGAACACTTATGTGAGAATGTTGTTTGTAGACTACAGCTCAGCATTCAACACCATAGTGCCCTCCAAGCTAGATGAGAAACTCCGGGCTCTGGGCTTAAACAGCTCGCTGTGCAGCTGGATCCTGGACTTCATGTCAAGCAGACGCCAGGTGGTTAGAATAGGCAGCAACATCTCCTCATCACTGACCCTCAACACTGGAGCCCCACAGGGCTGTGTTCTCAGCCCACTACTGTATTCCTTGTACACACATGACTGTGTGGCAACACATAGCTCAAATGCCATCATTAAGTTTGCTGATGACACGACGGTGGTAGGTCTGATCACTGACAATGATGAAACAGCCTACAGAGAGGAGGTGCACACTCTGACACACTGGTGTCAGGAGCACAACCTCTCCCTCAACGTCAGTAAGACAAAGGAGCTTGTGGTGGACTTCAGAAGAAAAGACAGAGAACACAGTCCCATCACCATCAATGGAGCACCAGTGGAGAGAGTCAGCAGCTTCAAGTTCCTGGGTGTCCACATCACTGAGGAACTCACATGGTCCGTCCACACTGAAGTCGTTGCGAAGAAGGCTCATCAGCGTCTCTTCTTCCTGAGACAGCTGAGGAAGTTTGGAATGAACCGCCACATCCTCACACGGTTCTACACCTGCACTGTGGAGAGCATCCTGACTGGCTGTATCTCCGCCTGGTACGGCAATAGCACCGCCCTCAACCGCAAAGCACTGCAAAGGGTGGTGCAAACTGCCAAACACATCATCGGAGGTGAGCTTCCCTCCCTCCAGGAAATATATACAAGGCGGTGTGTGAAAAAAGCTCGGAGGATCATCAGAGACTCCAGCCACCCGAACCATGGGCTGTTCTCACTGCTACCATCAGGTAGGCGGTATCGCAGCATCAGGACCCGCACCAGCCGACTCCATGATAGCTTCTTCCCCCAAGCAATCAGACTTCTGAACTCTTGATCTCTCATGATCAATATACATCAGCACTGCACTTTATTACCCTTACTCTTATATCTCACACCGGACTGTCATAAATTATATTATTATTATTATATTATGTCTCTCTTAACAACTGACTATCATCCGACAGCCTGAATGTCAATACAGTACAATACTGTACATTCTATATATATATATATATATATATATATATATATATATATATATATATATATATATATATACTTTTTTTAATATATTTTTTTTAATATATTTTCATTTTTAATTTTTATTGAATAATGTGTATCTATATAGTAAAAAAAAACAAAAAAAAAAACAAAAAAAAACAGCGTATTGTATACTGTACAGTGTATGTTATTATTTGTATATTGTTGAGTGTAATTATGTGTATAACAGATGTTTAAATTGTGTTGTGTTAATTTGATGTTATTGTAAATTGGTATATGTCTCATCACTGTCACGACTGCTATGTTGATTGGAACTGCACCCAAGAATTTCACACACCATTGCACTTGTGTATATGGCTGTGTGACAATAAAGTGATTTGATTTTGATTTGATTTGATTTGACTCCTTCCAAAGGCCAGGCACAACACTTCCCTCTTCTTGTCCTCTTTCTCTCTTCCTACCTCCGCACATCCTTTCCACTATCTTTTATCGCTCCTGTGATACCACTCCATCCTCACTGCACAGAGTCTGTAAAGGAAAAGAATGAGTTGTACTCACCTTAACATTGACCTTATGGGCCCCTTGAGGCCAGAGAACCAAGATGGTGTTTTTGCATAATAGCTGTCTTATAAAATAGCCTTTCTGTTGAAACAGGCTGGTCGTGTGCTTGGATGTGGTGACGCTTATGTGCAGACAGCCTCAGTATGAGTATGCTAAGGTCATTTTCTGGTCATACAGTATGTTGTGTTTTGAATGCTGGATACCCATATGGGACTGTGCTGTGCTTTAAGCTGCTTAAAGTTGATGAGTGTAATTTTTCTGATATTAAAATACTACTACTTGCTCAGTTTAATGTGGATCGTCACAGCAACACTGGCTCAACCAATGGTGTGAGTTTAGGGTGGGGCTAATTGTTTGTATAATCAATGGAAGATGTGGGGAGTGTTCAGGTCATTATTTTTGCAGTTCCCTAGGGTGATGCTTGTGCAATGGAAAGTTACACACTTCACCTTTAAAGGGGTCATGATATGCCTTTTTTTTAATAATTTTAATATGTTCCTTGAGGTTAACTTATAATATTAGTAACGTTTTTGGAAAATAATCTTGTACAAATATATGAAATGTCTGTGCAAATCAGGTGTCTCTAAGCGCCCAGTGGTCAACAGATGTAGAAAGGAAGTCCTGCCTTACAGGTAAAAGAGACAATCACCTTTTAGATACAGACATCGCCTTTCAATCAGCTCAAGAATGTGCATGTGCATTAGCTATCCAAGCCTGGAAAATTGTGTTTTTTAGCGTAATCTGAGGCAGCATTGTCACATTTTACTGCTGATTTGAAGCATGTTGTTTGATCATAATCTTGACCAATAGTTTAGGAGATTTTGGTCTTTCCCCATTGAAGTAGAGAGTAGCTGCACTGGCATGACTGGAAATAGCCTCCCAAGAGCATTGCAAATATGGCCGAGAGTGGACTAACCTGCTAGAAAGACTCTGGCCTTTTTTTTTTTTTTTTTTTCGTCTGCTCTTGTCTGACCTGCTCTCTCCTTGCCATCTCACTGCTCACTGCTGCTGGCGGGGCTACAGAAAGGTAAAGTAGGCATTGATGTGTTGTTGTGGAGGCGGTCAGATGCAAATGTCTACTATGGTTTGACATTACAGTGTGGAGGAAGTAGAGAATTAGTTTAGTTTTCAGTTCTGCAACTTAGTTCTGAAAGTACAATGTCCTTTTATATATGTCAAAAGATCAAGGAAAATTTGATTCCCTTATGTCATGACCCTTTTAAATCTTAATCTCCATAAATGTTTTTTTTTTTTTTTTTTTTTTTTTTAAATCTTCACCCAGCACTCAAGAACGAATCGAAATTCATTGGTCAAAATGGAAGAGGGAATCCTGACATTAATATTTCTCTCTGTTTTTAATTGATAATTGCTCTTAGACCTCAAACTGAACTTGCCGTCATCACATGGTTCTTCCTCTGATGTTCAAACCAAACTATTTCCGTCCTCTTCCTGAATGTTTTACCTAGCCTCAGAGTGGATAATCCACATTTCCACCACAAATCCCTTTAGTTTGATAAATAGAAAAACAAGATGTTGATTATGAATAAATCCTCTTTAAGAGCTCATTTCCTCCATGCACTGAGCTCAGGGTGGACTTAATTTATTAATTTTGCAGAGGTTTTTTATTGTTAATTTCCCCTTATTCTGTCTGCATGTACTCTTCAAAAAAGTGTTATGGAGAGGAAACCAAAAGAAGATGAAATGTTCTTATTTTGAGCGACATCTTGCAGAGACATTCTCAGAGTCTTTATAACAAAGGCCTACCTGGATTCGGTCCAGCTCTTTGTGTGGGTGTGACCTCTCTCTCTCTCTTCTTGACTGACAGCATGGGCTGCACATCAGTCTTAGAAATTTCATGAGTGTTGTGATTGGCTCTGGAGAGTTTGGATTCCACAGCACCAGTGCATCTGCAGTTAGACCTCAGAATGAATTATGATATCTTACCTCTGTACACCATATATGTTGTGTCGTAGTGCTCATACAGGAGATGTGGGTCTGCGTCATGCCCCAACTCACCCCAATAATTGTTCCCTCTCTACTGTCTCTATCAATGAAAGTGGAAAAAAGTCTGGGCCGAATAGTTTCATATCGCCCCACAAGTTTTAATAGATTACCCTTAAATCCGGCCTGCCAATACATTTTTGCTTTCTACATTTTTGTTTGGCCTTTCTTATTATCCTGTAGTTCTATTAAAGATTCTTACACAATATGTGCTGAATGTTTTTCCCACATGGCTTATTAACAGTCTAAATCACGAATACAAACACAATTATAGTCTATGGTAGGTGGTAACACAAACCTGCATGCTAATTAGATTGCCTGACACAATTGCTGCTTCCCAAATCATTCACTCATTCACAACTCCCTAGATAGGGAATACCACATTAAAGTGCACAATATAGGGAATAAGCAAATATTATACAGTATATGTGAATTGATTGCTATGTGTTTTTAGTCCTCATATATTTAGCTTATAACCATTACATCAAAGACAGTTTGTGATGTTTCAAGCCTCTTAATGGGACTGCTACCAGTCTGATCTGCAAGTAATAATTTGCAGTTCTCTGTGAATAAAATCTCAGGCATCAGAACTCCACTACACATGCAGAGCAGTACATGAATGTAAGGTATGATGGAAATGATTCACTTAACTATGAAAAGATCTGCACATTCATCAATAACTGTGCCTAAATAACTGTATATAGTTACAGTTCACTGTTGTAAAGGCACTTGTATTTGTTGTAACTGTTCAACTATCACACAATGGAGAACACCACTTGACCAGGTTATTTGAGTTTTAGACACCTTAAGTATTCATATACAGGCAAAACTATAATACAAATGTCATTCATTTACTTTGTTGAACACACAGACACACACTTTCCATTCATACTCTATAACGCTCAGCAAAGCACACTCAGCCGGCACAGGTGTAGAAATAAACACATGCAAAAGCTAACATGGGAGTCTTGATTTTGCTCTCAGTAGTTGGGCAGCCTCATCTGGGCCTGTCTCCTTTAGCTGTTTAGTCTCTGATAGAGAGATCAACTCAGCTTCTTCTGCACTCGTTCTTTTACAAGAGAGCCAGTGTTTATGCCTGGGGTGTTCTCTCTGTTCGCTCACCTCTTTTCCTTCTAGTTTTACTCTTCCCCCTCATAAGTGGCTGTCTCTTGCCTCTCTTATCAATTTGGCCCTCAGCAACTGGGAATATTAAGACATTTTGTGTTTGTGTGTGCATACATGTCCACTACTCTTTGCTTATGCATTGATGTGTAAGCCCAGCAGCATAGGAACGATTTGAAAGTTTTGGGGGAACATGCTATAAACCTTTTCAACCTGGCTCATGAATATTATTTAGGTGATGTAACATTAGCCCTGTAACTAATTTCCTGATAAGCAGATGATAGGATTACCGCTTACCAATCGATCTAATGTTAGTGCAGCCTATCGACTTGCTTGGTGTTGAAGCTGTTGCTTTACGTGGCTATCTACTATTTTTTTCTTTGGACTGCGACCAAGCAAAATTAAGCTCTTAAAGGGATAGTTCACCCAAAAATGAAAATCCTGTCATCATTTACTAACCCTCATGTTTAGGGTTGGGAACTGAGAACCCGTTCATTTTTTTTTAAAAATACCGGAGCCGAATAGTTTTTGACAACTTCCGGTTTTGTTAATGGTTCTCAAACATTCATTATTCCACCGATGTAGATGGGGGACCATGCTAAATACTTTTTAGCATACTAAAATACGTTTTTCTTACTGTACCATTCAGCGGCACTGCAACACCGTTGTTGAATCAGCAGTGCGAAACAAACCGCGAGACCAGTATACTCCGATTGCTGAATGAATGACTCAGTCGGTTCTTTTCAGTCTGCTGCGCGAAACATACAGTGTGACCAGTGTACTGTGGTTCTCGAACATATTACTTTTTTTTTTTTCTCACAAAACATACAGCACTGCCTCCTGAACGAATGGCTCTTATCAGGGTTTATTTTTATTTTTTTTTAATGAACAACGCACTGAACCAGAAGTCATTCACTTTGTTGTGTCTGATTTGAAATTAACCAAGAACAGTTACTGTGTTATGTGTACTTAAGGCTTGTGAGACTTAAATCAAAGTAATTATTGAATGGTGGTTGGTATGACAATGTGTAGTTTAAGATACACATTGCAAGTTTTGTTGTAATTAGTGGTAGGCCTATTTTATAAAAATTAATGACTTCTAAAATATGACAGAATGACAATCAATCTATATACTATTGCTTTAAAATAATGATTATGTCCCAAAAGTGGGGGGCATTGCCTCTCTTTATAATCTTTGCTAACCCATGTAAACCTCTTCATGAGCATGCATGTACACTTACACTAGCTAGCATGTGTAAATATAAATGTAATCATAAGTAAAACAATATTCTGCTTGTCACTTTGCTCTCATTGTGCCTCTAAGTACTTCAGCAATCAATGGATTTATCTTATCCTCGGCAACTCTACCTCCTGTGTCATTCCCAGTGACAGATTAGAAGCATTGTAGCCACTGAACAAGCGTGCCATAAAACAGAGACCCACTCTTGTTCTGTCCAGCTAAAGTCGGGTAATTACCATCAAGCCATCTCTGATTTTTTCAGCATCTAGAGAGCCACAACTGTCAATGCCATCCTCCTTACTGCCTGCTCTCTGCGTTTAAATAGATGAAGCACAACGACTTGAGAAGCCATTTATATTTCCTTAAAATATATTTTCTTGCATTTTGTGCTATTTAACTAAAAGCCACTCACAGCTGAAGTGGTATGTTTGTGTGTGTGGGTAGGCAGCCATTAGCTGTCACAGACTGAAATGGAGCCCAGCGGAGGTAAAAGGTGCAACTTGCTCCTGCACTGCAAATTGCTGTATATGAGAATTTCACACTGATGGACTTCAGTGCAAATACATGAGTGCACACACACCGATCTAACCCTTAAAGGAGCAATTGTTGTGTGTCAGCATGTGGCAGAGAGGAGGCAGGGAGATTTCCTGCATGTGGGAGAGTGTTGGAGTGGGTGGATGCCTTGAAGTGTGGCGTAGCTTGATGGCACTGCCACAAAATCATTCAATTTGTCTAAAGACCCCCCTCCCTCTGCACACACACACGCACACAGATTGTCTTTTGGTGGTGTGGGCTAATGCTCTGAAGCAGGGAAAATGGTTGCATGGAGTGGAGGCTCTCTTACTCTCCCCTGGCATCTCTTTTAAAGGCTGATGGGATGCTGGAGGACGGAGGATGTGTCATATTATTTTATTCTCATCGTTCTCTCTGCCCTTGCGCTGATGTGCCTGGAGTTCAGCGAAACAGACCCATTTTATTCCAAGTTTTGTCTTCTTCTATCCTGCCTGTTTCTCTTGTTCTTCCTGTTAGAGAAGTATGTGTGGGTGATTATTGTGTAGATCTGTCTGCTTTTGCTTTTAGCACACACTCTATCATCAGTGTTGCTTCTTGTTTAGGCAGATATTCTATGAATTGTGGACTTTCTAGAATCCCTTGGGGAATTCCCTTCAACCTCCTATTTTACTTTGTCACTGATTAGCTTATGAGTTTTTCGACCCTCCATCCACACAGACAACCTTGTCAAGAACATTGATATACTGTAAGATTGGCAGACGACTAGCCATTTAAAGCAGCATCTCAGAAAGGTGCTATGTTCTCTACTAAAAGCCTTGCATTTTTGCAAGCATTTTTGCTTTTCATTTCTTCTGATTTCTCTTTCAATATTTCATGCAGATACGAAACAGCCTTTTGCTCAATTAATATGTGTTTGTTTTTATGGCAAACTAAAACATTCCAATAGAGAACTGAAGAGTCTCAGAGGCCTGTTGAACTGGTGCTCCAATTTCCACTTCCCAACTCATTTTTGACCAATTAGGGAAAAGACTGATAGGTCTCTGCAATGCTGGCCACGTTTAGGTGCTGTCTCAATGGTTATTGTCACACCATAATAAATGTAGGTCAAACATGATTGGCTGTAATGGATGTACTTGGCAGGTTATTAATCACCTGAATGTGCAGGATGGTGGTTGAATGGAATTACAGTCTTGAAAATGCTCAGGCCAAGGTGTCAGTCTAATTGATTTTCACATCAGTGAATAACAATGAGGCAGAAGACAGAATTGAAAGAGTGAAAGGAAGTGTGGGAATTAAAGAGGTTCATGCCAATATGATGAAATTATTGCAATCTGTTCATTCATTCCAAAGATATTAATAGAGAGAGAGAGAGAGAGAGAGAGAGACTGTAGAATGCACTGACTGCATTGATATTGAACAGAAAAGAACTACAGTCACCCAAAAAAAAAGTATTCAGAGTTCTTATGACACACTTGAAAATGGATGAATGTGATTGTATTAGTTCTTAGCAAAATATCAAACTGAGTGGCATCTGCAAACAAATTATGCTTGACCTTTTCTCAGAACTAACTTCACCTTTATTTTTTAGCCAGCTGTTGTTAAGGTAATTTTTTGTGGCTGTATGAAATCAGTTCCCCTCAAGTTCACCCAGGTGTCCTAGCAGAGTAACCACAGTATATGGACATGTTCCACTATGACTGACAACCAAAAAAATGTCTTTCTTTTTGTCATAATTAAATACATTTTGATCAGAAGGCTTATGCTTAAATGATTGAAATTAGTTTTAAACATTTTAAAATATATTTTTTAAACAAATGAGTTGGACCAAATAATGAAGTACAAGCAGCCAACAAGTGCCCAGCATGTTTAGAGCTCCACAAGATTGTTGGAAAAGCATCCCAGGTTGATACCACATGAAGATGGATGAGAAAATGTCCAGAATGTGCAAAAAGTCAAATTTATTTGTATCACGCTTTTCACAACAGGCGTTGTTTCAAAGCAGCTGTACATGAAATTGGTATAGCAAAAAATGAATGAATGTAATGCCAATATTAGTTATTTATGTTTAGAACTATTAATGGTTAAAATTAGTAAACTAAGTAAGTGTTGTGGGTCAATGGTTAAACAGAATGATTTTGTATGAACTATAAGTTTTAGTGTATCATTCAGTGAGGAGCATCACAGTCCAGCTGGAAGCTTATGGCAAGTAATTTTGGTGAACTCCATCCTGAGCCCATGCTTCAGACAGTGGCTCATGAAGAATCCCATGTCTTTGAGTTTGCATCAATTCATCCTCAGTGAATTCTGTCTTAGTAGACTGAATTGAAGTCTGGCTGTCACATGCCGCAGTTGGTCATCATCACTCAGCGACACAGTGGGAATCGGACATCAGGCAGGACCGGAGATGGATCTGGCTGGCTCTGGTAACCTCAGGATATAATCCAGAGGTTTAGACAGGGAAAGAATTAGAATAAAATTAGCGTAGATGCCATTCGCTTTAAAGGTGCAGTATGTAAGTTTCAGAAACCCTTATTATTAATGACACCTGTGTCCGTTAAGTGAACTGCAGCCAGCTAGCTGTTGCGCGTGCTCGCTCTCGTGCACACACTCCATAGGGACGCGAGCGAGCATCAGCCAAAATAATGACGTAACGTACAAAGAGGCTGAACATGATTCACCGGCATCATGCTGACAGATGAGGTAGCATAATTAAAATTGCACAGTTATGATTGTTTTACATTCAGGGTCGGTTTTGATCCCCAAAACCGAATTAAGTTCCCTCCATGAATCAAATGCCCTGCCGATGTTCACTCTAGTTTTTGCTTGACCATGATCACATTCCCGCTTAGCCAGACGGGATTCAGTAGATACATTTTTTTACTTTTTTTCTTTTTTTCTTTTTTTTTTTTGGCTTACTCAGAGTTTGTGTAGGAGTCAGTGTTGTGCTGGGAGCCGGACGTTTGCTGGATTCCATTTCTAAGATAACGTTACCTAGTGTTGCAGTTTGTTGTCGCTGTTGAATAGCGGAAGCACTGAGGCAAGGCTCTTGGGAGCGCGCATAAACGTCACATCCTTTGGATTTTCCTTCACATGAAAATCAGTCTACAGGCTTTAATAGGCAACCTAGGATGTCCGGAAGTGCTCATTTTTTAAGTTGCGTTACAAGCCGTTCACCCACTGGCAAAAAAAGGCGAATATTACATGAAAATTGTTACATACTGCACCTTTAAAGCAGGGTTAAAGAATAAGAGGAGTGTTTTTGGTTCCGGCAGACCTAACTAAAGCAGCATAATTGTGAATTGAAGGATAAATTAGGTGTATGCCTGGCTGAATAGAATAGATAAGTCTTTAGTCTAGACATAAACTGAGAGAGTGTCAAATAGGAAAATTATCTCCCTCCTTTTGTGGATTTTGATAATCTCAGTATTGTTGCATGATAGAAGGTCACTTAAGTACTTTGGATCTAGACCATTCAAAGCTTTGTTAGTAATTAACAGAATTTTAAAATGAATTAGAAACTTAACAGGTAGCCAATGTAACGCAGATAAAATGGGGCTGATACGATCATATCTATTGGTTTTAGTTAGCACTAGCTGCTGCATTTTAAACCTACTGAAGTTTATTTATTAAACCTGCAGGACATCCACCTAGTAATGCATAACAGTAATCTAGTCTTGAGGTCATGAATGCATGAATATTTTTTTTCGGCATCAGAAACAGAAAGATAGTATGTGTCATAACTTAATATAATAATGATATTTCTGAGGTGGAAGAATGCAGTTACTACACTAGCAGAATTGCTACAAATATTGGAAATTTGTTTTTCAAAGGTTAGA
Organism: Myxocyprinus asiaticus; assembly: GCF_019703515.2. Lineage (NCBI taxonomy): Eukaryota > Metazoa > Chordata > Actinopteri > Cypriniformes > Catostomidae > Myxocyprinus > Myxocyprinus asiaticus. Next base: position 15,330,248 of record NC_059368.1, read on the forward strand.
TTGCTATTAAATATAATACCTAATTGGTTTGCTGTAGAAGTTGACATTGCAGTACATCCATCAAGAGTCAGATGATATTTTAGCCTTATTTTTTGCGGTTTTTGTTCCAGTAATTAGTACTTCTGTTTTATCGGAATTGAGTAGAAGGAAATTTCTAGCCATCCACTTTTTGATATAATTTATACACTGTTAATTTGGAAAATTGTGACATTTTGTCAGGTTTCAAAGAAAAATAAAGTTGGGTATTGTGTGCAGGACAGTGAAAACTAATTCCATTCCCTAAAACTGATCCCTTTGGCACTCCGTCGTTTATTATTTTCTTCAAGTGGCCACTTGAAGAAGCGAATAAACAAGAAATGTTCATTTGTACACAGTTTTTTGGTCACTACATAATTCCCATATTTCCATTTGTGTTGCATCATAGTTTTGGTGATTTTACAATTATTCTAAAAAGTGAAAACTTGTAAAAAATAAAGAAAGAGTAGGTGTGTCCAGACTTTTGACTGGTACTGTATATAAATTGCTGCATTTGAAAGTCTCTTTCTCCTCCTCTAATGTAATGGTGATATTGTGACCTTTCTTAGAGTATATGGACTTTTTCACTATTTATATTAGACATTGCCTCCCAGTCTCATATGTGAGCTTGGGCACATATCTCCCAGTCATGTTTGTGTGTGTGCATTTTGTGACCACCATCAAAATGCCAAAAATGGCTGACCAAATAATTTGCCATATCCTTTGTGGAACTCATATATCTGTATATTTCCTGATTCTTTCCTTTCTCTCATTTCGATCAGTTTTCCCCCCCAGAGTTTTCAGCTGCTTTCTGTCATTTCTTGGAGCATGCTGACACTGTGACTTGGAATGGCACTTCGGCTTATTTATTTATTTTTTGTCCCCTCAGAAATCAGACATTTTCTCAGCTGTTAAATTGCACTCCAGTAGCACTGAGGGAAATTAATTACTTTCTCTCTCCGCCTCCCTCTTTTGGAGGCGAACAAGAATAAGAGACACCACAGGGGAAAATTCACTTCTTTCTACATAGAAGTCATTCCATTTTGTGTGTGTGCATCTGTCCAGCTGTTTCAACCCCTTTCTCCTTCTTCCTCCATATCACTTTCTTATCTTTTCATGTTTAGCCCTTCTGCTATACATGAGATCTGTTCCCAGCCCTCTCTATCTGTAAACCTGCTGTCTTACCTTTTAGTTCTGCAGCCTAAGACATTATGGCTTTCACAGATTGTCTTAACTTGCAGTATGACTAGTTACTAAATAAGCCATAGTATTTGCATGTTTCTATCTCACATTTACTCGATGTACCGCACATATACTCTATGAATAAAACGTAATGTTTTTAATGTAGAGATTTTTTTATTTATTTATTTTTTTTTATATATGTTTATTTCTCTTTCTCTCTGCTTCTTTTTCTCAGTGTGAAATGAAAGATGTTGAGAACGAAGAAAAGCGAAGCTCCTTGTTCCTGGAACTGTTGGAATCGAGCAATAAATGGGAGGAGTTCCAGCATATTATGCTCCTCCTACAGGCGTGGCCACCAGTGACTGACAAGAGCAGGTGAGATTTTGATGTTGACCTCCAAAACTCAACTCAATTTACATATTCTCTAAGAAAATGTACTATTTATAGAGCAATGTGCTGTCTTTGTATATTAACATAAAATCACTTTCTACCAATTCATTTAAAATCCTTATGAATTCTCTGTTTTTGTTGTTTTCTCCTTCTCCTCTCAGTTTTCATTAAGTTTTTTTTTTCCCCCAATATATATAAACCAAGCTGTTTTCTAATCAGATTTCTTTGAATTGGAGTGGTATTAAACCATCAAGTGTGATTGCAGGTTTGATGAAGTAAATTGTTGTGTATTTTACAGCTGAATGAGTTTTTCAGGTTGCAGTTAAGGCCTCCTGAATATGTGCTGATGATCTGAGAGCTATTGCGTATTCAGATCAGTAGAAACTGACACAGAGAATATAAACTGACTGATTATGTATTGTGTCACACTTTCAGGCTTTTTGTTTTCATGAAGAGTTTAAATTAACATTCACAGAGAAGAAAGACAGAGCGTTTGTGTGTGTTAATGTGTCCACTTGCATTTGTGTGTGTTTGTTATTTCTCTCTTTGGCATTTAAAGAATCGGCAGGAGTGAGAGTTAGATAAATGCAGAGAAAACAAAGGGAGAGTTTGGTAATACATTCCTATTGAGTTCATAGAGCTCACATGTGGCCATTTGCACGGTTGTGATCAAACAACACACCAGGTGTGTGTATCTTCACTTAAGATTCAGCTGGCACATTTGCTGTCTCCTGAACACCTGTCTTGTTGGTCCTCATTCTGTTACTCAGCAGTAACTACCAGAAAATACCATCCGAATGGAGATCTATTGAAATCAACACAATGCAGAGCTCACGGTAGCAGATTTTTCTTACAGGATTCATGACACTGACCATCTTAACATCTTAGAATATTTTTCAATTAGAGGTCTGCACTTGTCTTTTAATTAGTGTTTACTCACAAAATCTTTACTCACAGATTTACTTGAGTCTTAATGATTCCCTTAAAGGGATATTTCACCCAAAAATAAAAGATAAAATTGACATGCCCTCATTTTTAAAAATCCATGAACAAAGCTACTTTTACACCAAAAAAAAAAAAAAAAAAAAAGTGGAAGGAAATATAAGTTTTAAAGGAAGAGTTCACCCAAAATTTTAAATTCACTCAACATTTTCTCACACTCATGCCATATTTTGCTGAACACAAACCAAGATTTTTAGAAAAATATCTTAGCTCTGTAGGCATACACAATGCAAGTGAATGGAGACATAGTACATAAAGGCAGCATAAAATTAATCTATACGACTCCAGTGGTTTAATCCATGTCTTCAGAAGTGAAATGATAGGTGTCGGTGAGAAATAAATCAATATTTAAGTTCTTTTTTCTATAAATCTCCACTTTCACCCTTTTTTTCCCCTCAATTGTTCAGCCCTACTAAGCGCTCTCTTCTCTCCTTAGAGTTCTTCTTCTTTTGTTTTTGGTCATTCGCATTCTTTGTGCATATCGCCACCTACTGTGCAGGGAGGAGAATTTATAGTAAAAAATGATTTAAATATTGTTCTATTTCTCATCCACACCTATCATATAGCTTCTGAAGACATGAATTAAACCACTAGAGTCAGATGGATTACTTCTAAGCTGCCTTTATGTGTGTTTTGGAGCTTCCAAGTTGTGGCCACCATTCACTTGTGTTCAGCAGTAGAAAGAAAGTCATACACATCTGGGATAGCATGATGGTGAGTAAATGATGAGAGAAGTTTCATTTTTGTGTAACTATTCCTTTAAATATGGGTTCACTTGTAAATCACACTTATGCTGTTGTTTATGAAAAAAAAAAAAAAAAAGAAAGAAGGTTGGGTCACCACAATATCCAATATAAAATCTGGGTCCTGAAGCAAAGCCTCTTGAGAACCACTGCTTTAGTCCTTTTCTTCATAGTTAAGACAGTAAGCAGAGGTTAAGACCTTTTAATAAGCAGTCTATAACGTTAACTTCCCTAACATTTAATTTTCCAGGTTTCTCATTGTCATCATAACCATGGTTTTTGTTATTATCTATGGTAACTCTAGAATGCATTCGTGTAAGAAGAGCTGACTTCAATTGCAAGAGGACCTCTGAAATCAGTGTGTGTGATTTGCATTTGATTACGAGTCTCTGTGTTTGTTATCTCAGTCAGCAGTGGAGTTTTGTTAGAAAGCTCCTCTCATCTCTCATGAGAAGTTAAGAGATAAGCATGTGTGCTTTTTTTTTATGACATGCATGTAATATACCATGATAATTATGATTGGATTTATTTTCATTATACAGAAGCTTTTCTATTAAAAGTTTTATGGCACCACATGAACTTTCCTTATTATAATTCCATGTCAAAGCACCTTTAGCATTGGGCCTGTTTTTATAGTTCCCTGAACAGGCAAGTGTACACACACATACACACACACACACACACTGAAACATGTTTCTATCTCTCCCTACACAGGGTGGAGACAAAACAGAACCCCTGGGTGTGTCTTGCATCCGCCCTGCTCAAATATTCAAACACCATTTTCGAAATCAACATTGGGAATGAGATTCTAACCATGTGTCGCTCACTGTACCCTACTAAACACAAGCTCAACCCACAGGTAAAAATGCTGAAAAAGTTGCTGCCTTTGTAATATATCTTTTTGATATATAAGGGGGTGGAGATAGGCCACTTGTTGGAAAATTAAGGTGATAAATCTTAACAGCAATAGTAACGGAAGTCCCTCCTTTCAGTTAAAAGAGCCAATCGCCTTTTTAATAGATTTTGTTCACTCTTGAATATGCATGTGTATTAACTGGATCAGCTGGAAACATTTTTATAGTTTGATTTGAGCTAAAGAAGCACAATTTATGATACCATTGTTGTCAGATTTGATTGCTGATTTAAAATACTGTACTGTATGTTATTGAAATGTAATAATTTCTAATGTCATTCATCTACAGTAGACATGAGCTGTACATGTATGTCTTTTAATATACTGTACGAACACAGCCTCCAAGTGAACTGAATTGACTTTGGAATGAGTTTGGCTCTGTTATGTTGTATATTGTATTCACTTCCTTTCTCTTTCTCTCTTTTAGTGCATTGGGCACATTTCCTCTATACTGTTGAATGCTGGGCTGAAACTGGCTGCTTTAAAGTTGATGACTGAAAGTGAGGATGAACATCTGTGCAAACTGACCCTGAAGCAGATCAAAAACATAACTGATGTAAGTCTCAGTTCTCTCTGTGTTTTCTGTCTCTGATCCCAGTTAAGAGAGAGCCAGTAAGCCAGTAATATTCTCGAAGTCCGACCCGCTGGCCAAATCCGGCACCCACGATGTTCTCAGTGGCCCATCAACCATAGTCTGGAGGTTTTTTTTTTTTTTTTTGCTAGTTAAGTTGCTGCATCTGTGTCTACATTGCAAGCAAGTGACGACTTTTAGAATGCCCCAATAATAATAATTAATCTGTCTACACTACAGATGCTTATAATGGCTGAAAAATCTAGTTTTGTCATGTGTAGCCATAATGAGTTGTAGTGTAGACATTAGACAACCTCAGTTTTGGAAAGTTTCTAGTTTATTTGTGCCACTTCAATTGCTTAGTGTTGATGATGTTTAAATCTTATATTTAAATTAGATTTAATTGGTCATGTAATCAGATTCATTTACAATAGGTTTTGCAATTTAAGCCATTAACAATTTCCATTTGAATTTGAGTTTATCGTTTAACTGCCTTTTCTTTTAAAATAAGGCTAAGGATCTAAGAAACTGTGGTTGCTGGTTACTACAGATTTTAAAACGAAATGAAAATGGCATCATTATTCATACCAAATCATTTTACTCACTGGCCCTTGGTCTCCCAGCATTTTCTAAGGCCGTTTTCACACTTGGTTCGATTTCTTCATCCGAGTTCAAATCCACCCCCTAGTGGCAGCTGTTTACCGCTATAGCTAAGGAGGAGAAAACACGAGTTTCACTGTGTTATTAAAGTATTTGTCCCTTTGGACTTACCATTACACCTTCAAACACACAGAACGACAGTTGCGTTTCTCTGCCATGGATATATTGCTAGAGATGCAAAGAATGTTAACTGCTTTCCAGAGGCATTTTATTCGACAACAAGCAGCTATGAGAAGTGCATTATAGTAAAATAATTGTGACTGGGAGCATGAAAAAATGAAAATTATGTGTCACCAATAATGTGTTCATATCAACTGCAAACCTTTCCGGGTTTCACATTAGAAGTTCCCCAGACCACCTTCTCAATGGGGCTCTATTGGGTTCGCTGGTGTGCACCCAAGTTCAAAAAACAGCTTTTACACCAATTAAACGAACTTAACTCTTAATTTGAGGATCCCTGAACTAAGGAGAAAACTGTAGTAACTGTATGTGTAAAACCTCTACACCAGTTCCCTATGTGTTACATAACAATAATGAGAAAGAAAATGACCTCATTCATGACCCGTTTCCTTGACAGATCTAACTTGTTAGCTGGCCACCACACTTACTAATAATGCAGATTCAATTAAGCTTAACTGACTGTTGACACCAGAAGTGACTGTGAATCAGATAGGAGCTATCAGAGCAAGCGTGCCTCTGACCGTAACCTTTATCTCTCACTGACTGCAGGTCAGATAAAAGCCAAGACCTTCAAGTGCCATCACTTAATTTTTCCTCTCAGGTCTGCCAGTGGGCCAGATAAGCAGAGGTTGTTGTGGTAATGGCTAGACATTAAAACCAAACACGTAGTCTCTTCCTAGAGCGCCTCAGAAAAATTATTTGATTAATTTGCGTTTCACACATCCTTTTAATCTAAAGCAACTAACACACCAAGGGTTAAATGCCTTGCTCAAGGGCACAATGTTGGTAGTTGGGTAGACCCACAATGAATTTGCAAACTTTTTTTTTTAAGCATTTAGTAGGGGAAATTTGTGGGAAAATTTCAATAAAATGTGTACAACGGAGTGGAGAGTTTGTTGCCTTAAATTTGCCTTTAATGATAGGACAGCAGAGTGTAGACATGAAAGTAGGGTTGAAAGAGGGGGAGCAGGATTGGGACATGACCCAGACTGGACTCGAACCTTGAGCAGTAACCTTGTCTGTCTAACTGTGCCTTTTCTGTCATCTGACTTTTTGTCTGTCTGTCTGACTGACTGTAAGGCCTGTATAATCTTTAAACTTTTAAGACTATTTTCAATATACAGACAATGCTTTGTCAAGACACCATCAAAGTTTGTCTTGACAAACATTACTTATGTATTTAATTTTTATAATGAGGAAAACAAATTAATGAGTGCACAATGGGTCATGTATGTCTACATTTTTGTTGCCTTCATAAAGATTACACTTGCAATCTTTGTATCACCAGCCCACAGCCTGAACCACTACACTACCACTAACACACACCGCAATGCTGGTTGGGGTTCACCTAAAGATGCATCTTAAACCAAAAACTGACTAAGGAACTGACTGGATAAGCTGCATCTCTGGAGGATCAATTAGAGCTCACAGTGTCACTGACTCTAGATCAGATAAAGCCATGAGGCTGAAAAGAGCTCACTTAAAATAAGGGTAATCTTCTTTTCCCGGGGCAAGGGTGATGTGCTTTTATCTACAAACCTGATAGAGAGATAGAAAGAAGGCAGATTGAAAGGAATCGTGAATTTTGGCTACAGTACGTTGTTGAATTTTTCAGCGAATTATATGTTCTAAGGCTACACTGCATTGCAGATCGTGTTTGACGTGCGTTATTGTGTATGTGTTGCGGCTTTGTTTCATGCATCAGTATGGTACCCAGTTCTCCAGTAAGTGTATCATGTTGTAATCTATCAGCACAATCTGACTTCAGTCAGGGAGTTTGCTTCACAAAGGCACTCCCCTCTGAATGCTGAAGACATTGATTTATTTAGTAACCCCTCCACCATACTCCACACACACACACACACACACACACACACACACACACACACACACACACACACACACACACACACACACACGCACTGTTCTTCTCCATGTGTCCTCGTTTCCCCTTCCCAACTGTTGCTTACTGAAAGCCTGATATTTTGCTGCATTCTCGGAAGGGCAGCTCCGGCTGTTATTATGTTTGAAAGTTGTAGTTTTTTTTTCTCCATAATTTGTTCAAGGCGCTATACGTAAAGCTTCTCTGGCAAGCTTACAATGCCAGCACGTTATTTACCATGGCGCTGGTGTTGGACCGCATTACCATCACTGAATAATTTATTCCAAACAATCTTAATTCTCTTCAACTCCCCCATCCCACTTGTGTAGCCAAATTGTGTTGGAGAAAGGGGCTCCAACCTATGATGTTATTACAAAGGAACAGTTTGAGAATGACAGGCAGCATGCATCATCTTCACAAAAACAATCAAGTATTCATGTCTGACTCCTCCAGCATCTTCTCCAAGTGGTCAATCCTCAGTTCTCTGTTTTCTTCACCAATACATCTGAATAGACTCATCAGGACTATTCAAATAGTTTGCTGTACTGGATGGCGAGAGCAATTACATACCGCTCACCCCATCCGTTTTTATTAGCTGATATGATTTGCATTGTTCCCGCTAATAATAAGCTTGTGTTTTATAATGGAGTTATTGCTCCAGAAAATAAATCATGTTGAATAAGCATGCCTTTTATTATTTTCTTGGATGAGGTTGTTTCTATGGAGATTATTTTGTTTAATTAAGGATAATCAAAATGCAAAGAAAATCATAAGTGATTATAAAGGTTATTGTGTTCCTTTCATGTTTTATACAACTTGCTAAGACGGTGATAAGCAGTGACTGGTAGTCTTACGTGGTTTTCTCCTATTCATAAGCTCCAGTAATGATCATTATCCTGGACATAAGTTTGCGGTAACAAAAGGCGTCCCTTGAATCTACCGGTGATAAATGATTTTGGATGAATACAGAATAAATCAAAAAGTAACAATTTATTTGCCAGGTAGGATTTAAAACATAATCAATTAAAGCCAATTTCACACATGATCAGACTAAATAAACATTTCTAAAAATAAAAGACAAGTCAAAGAGACAAAACTACATGCAGTGGTACAGCATGGGAGATCTGCTTACAGATTCCCTGAGCTTCTTGCCAACTTTCCTTAAATATCCAGACAGAATAAACATTGTGTACCAAATGGTATTATCCTTTGAACAATGAGAATTTGGGGGTTAATGGGTTCTTGACTTCCTGGTGTTTAACCTTGTTAACATACAGGAGATAATTTCAGTTGTAGGTCAAGGAGGGGGATATACCTCCAGAATTATGCAGTATTTGGCAAAGACCTTATAACTTTGTTACCATTAGTTTGATCAACATGGGAATGAGACCATTATACCAGTCGCACAGAGACCTCTTAAATGATATCCAACACATACAGTTGCATTCATTGTTTTCATGGTATTTGATGTATTTTTACATATAAATGTTGTGTCTTTGTGTTGGTCCAGAGCTGTTGAAGGGGAGAAGGGGGAGAGAGAAGAGGGGGCAGCAAGGTGATTTGCAATTTATCACACTGTGGCGATATTCAGGTGAAGATTTCAGCTTTGTAAAACAATGCAAAGGCGATTTGCAATTTATCCCGTGTGGTGATATTCCGGTGTAGATTTCAGCTTTTGTGAGAGAGTTCTATGACATTGATTCTCGCAGAGTTCTTTGACTTTTACCGGAAATGATGCCTTTTGGTTGTAGGCATCCTGGTGCCAGCCTTACAACATCAATAGTTATTGGAATACCTTTAGATTAACACGGCCTCAGCGGTTGCTGACTGTGAAGATTTGTTGCTAGAGCTATAGATGACTCTGCTATTAAGACAATCACCCCTTCATTTTCCTCTCTGTAGGGGTTAACTTACACTGTTCTGTGTCTATAGACCAGGTCTTTCCTAGAAATCACAGTTCAGGAAATGGGGATGAATGAGCTTGTATTGTGAAGGAAGCAGAAGAGAAATAAAGGGTAGGTATTCGACCGTTCAGCTCAGTTACTTTTTAATCTAAAGGTTTAGACCATTTTAAGTAATTATTTTTTCTTTCCATCTCTGTGCATTCCAACACTCAGCAAATCTCATATCAGCTATATCTCTGGAACATTGTATGGAGTGGAACTCTGTTGAACACTTGCAGCTCAATGTAACTTCAGTTTGCAGTTCATTACTTTTACTTGAGAACAATTCTATATTAAACAACATTGGTTTTGTTGTTATTGATTGATGAAAGATTTGTCAGCTCAGCACTTGGTATAAAGGTAGCGTTTATAGTTTTGATTAATCTTTTCAGTCTTTGATTTGTGTCTATGAATAGCTTTTTCTTGACTGTCTGTCTGTCCAGCGATCCACCCTCTTATTTCTGTCTCACTGCTCTTGACAAGCTCTATTGATTGTGTGGACATATGTGCCGTTTCATGCCTGTAACTGTATAGTTCATGTTATAGTGCATTCATATACATCCTTGGTGTATGGGTGTTGGGTGAAGTCAGAGTTTATTATTGCTCAGAAAAAACATAGCGATAGAGAGTCAATATTAAAGACCTCAGCAAATTGCCTGATTAATTTTCTTTCCTGTGTTGACGCACTTCCAATTAAAGCAGGAAGTTGGGGTGGGATGTCGCAGAGGACTAGTTCATTTGTTTAAATGGCCAATAGGCTTTAGTTTTCATGGCTGCGATGTAAACTAAATTTGCTACTTGCCATTCCTAGTTGGAGGCAGGTGGTATAAGGGTGAGGGACATTCTAGAAAGCATCTTATTAGACAATGCCTGTGAGAGCAGGATGACGAGTCATCAATATTGCTGGTCCGTTATCCCATGAACAGATGGACTGTAAATGTATATTTTGACATAATTACTTAATAGCATTCAATGTTTACATTGGACATGAGTTATTTTTCATTATCAAAGCATCTGGAACCTTTTGAATTGTACACTGAAATGTTTAGGTGCTTTGTGAACTCTTCGTTTAATTAACACTTTATTTCTATAGGACTAGTTATAATATTTTGACTGTACCCATGAGTAGACCACTTTACTGAGTTGGGACTGTTTTAAGTATTTTGTTTTCCTACTCATAACAGATATTGTTTTCCTTTCATCAGGCTTTTAATGATTTGATGTAAAACATCTTTTGAACAGAACATATAGTATATAACGAAGGAGGAAAATGTTGTCCATAATTGACCCTTCACTAAGCTCCACCCCCCTTAGTTACGGTTGCTCGATCTGACAAGCACTGCAGATCTCCCCATAGGAATGAATGGGAGATTGCCGTGAACAGCGCGGTTTTTGGCAAAATATTCTCATAACCTGAATGGATAATATTTTTACATGGGCTGGTATGAAGAGTGATATTGTAGTGCATATTTATAAGAAATTGTTAAATTACACAGTAATTTGATTAAAAACTGTGGAGACAGTGAATCAGAATCAAGACAAACGATTATTACGGTCACTTAAAAAGAGGAAAACTTAATTTAATAGCGATTACACATCAAATAACATTAGTGTGAGTGAACAGAGCTTGTTATAATGTCTCATAACACACTCATTTTGATGCTGTGAACTGTTTATTTTCTATCACTTCTACTATTACTTGAATCAATATGTAATTAAATAACGTTCAGTTATTAGTTTTAATTTACCTATGAGCAAATGTAGGTGTCGCTGCAGATGTTAAGTGTTCACTTGGGAATGTGGGCAGACACCGTTTCATCCATAACATGCTCCTCTCCAGATTTATTTAAAGATTATTTTTTTAAAAAGGCGTTTTTCTTTTTTTTCTTTCTTTCTTTTTTTAATTTATTTATTTCTTTTATTTTTATTTTTTCATTTTTTGCATTATTTTTTATAAATTCCCACTTATAAGTACTCAAACACACATTACTTCCATAGGCTGTCATTGCAAAATAGCAAACGTGTGTCAGGGTAATGGCGGCAGGGCAACAGTTGCTAAGACAGGATTGGTCAGAAGTGCTTTTAAGGTGGGGCTTAGCGAAGGGTCAATTTGTCCATAAGTCTTGGAAGTCCAGACTTTAAAGCCCTTTATGTACTTGCCCTTATATTTGCAGTGCAATGCCATAAGCATAGGCAAGACCACAGATGGCTTCTCATTACTGTAGTTAAGTCAATGTAGCTAGTCTTTTACAAATAAATTAAAGTATTTGTTCTGAACAAATAGTAGCCTATATACATATAGAATATTTAAACTGCCACGGTTGTTATAAAAATAAAGTCTAATAGATTCAAATTAATATATGCTACTTAATGGATTATTTATATAAAACTATAACATTTTTGTCCAAATCCCACAGTTACTGTAATCATGATACATGTTGGTAAGGGTGATAATGTGTAATTCTAAACTTTATTTTGGTGTAGGCACAGTGTTGTCTCTTTTCCTCAGTGCTGTTTAGAATGTCAAGGCTGTCTAGCTGTTTCAGAGGTTTTGATCTCATCCATAGCCCTTTAAACTAGAATATTCTCAATAGAATTGAAATATCAATTCGATATCAAAGGACTTGATCTGCTTTGCACTATCCTATCTCGGGAGCCATCATATTGTGGGAAGCCAGGTGAAGGCACACACATCCACGCAACAAAGATACAATAGGATAGAGCAGAGTGGTTCTGTGATGGCTTGTGCCACACTCATGCAAAAACTAGGCTACAAGTGTGCCGCACAAATCCGCATTTCAGATGAGAAGCATATCTACCATGTATAAATTTGCTTCAGTAACCTGAAATTTTGTTTGGGTGGCAGCAGAAATATTCTAAATGCAGGAAAAACCCTGATAAAGATGACCTTAAAGCTAACAGACATGGACTAAAAAGACATGGCCAAAAATTTCCATGAATTACAGCCGTTAAGGAAGAGATATGAGCCTGTTGAGCAAAACAAATGAGCTGCCAGTCCAGGTGCAACCAAGTACACTTCTCATTCACTTAACAACGTACCTGTGGCATATTAGTGATCCCCTGCGTCTCTCTGCATGTCATTGATGTGAGTGTGGCACACTTATCTCCCTCCCTTCTCTCTGTTTCATCTTCTCTGATTTCCAACTAATGAGATTGTTGCTAAAGTCCAATATGTGGGTGTGGGGGTGTGTATAATATTATGCGATTTATATATTTCTCATCCCGTCTCCCCCCTCCTCTGCCACTGTTGTCTGTAGTAATAAAACCACTTGCAGTTTTCAAGCAGGGCCTCTCAGTTGTTGGGACTGCAGAGACATAGCAGTGTATTGGACCCGTTCCTCGTCCCAATCTTATCCTCCAAAACAGGTTTATGATTTAAATGATAAAAGAAAAGCCATGCATGCATCATTTATGAGATGGAAAACACCCTCAGTCATTCCAATTAAACTCGCACTGCAACTGAGAGCCAGCACAAAAAACAGAAAGAACTGGAGACACAAAAAAAACAAAAAAAACATGCATTTTTAATGAGCTATTCTTGTGTTTCACGTGTGCATCAGCAGATATTAGTGTACATTATGTGCATTTGTAAATAGACCATGGTTACACATCCTGCTGTTTTATTTGTGTGTGTGTATACATATGTGCTTTTAATCAGTGCATCACATGCAGATAGAGTGCCTCCAAAAAACATGCAACCAGACTTACACACATCGGCACATACACCTGGTTCACTCCTTAGAGAGCAGGGGGCATTTTATTCTGGATCGATGGGTTTACCTTTATCTGGCATTTTATAAGATTATGGTCTGAAATATTTATGGTTGTGCGGGTGTGCGCATGTTTCATTGCGATCAAAGTTGCTTTATTAACCTCACCGCTGGGGCCTTTAAAGAACATTTCCACATAAAGAAACCAAACCATTTTAATTTTATCTTCAGATGTTGCAAGCAATTTATGTTTTGGCCCACTGATTGTTGAGAGCAATATATTCAGCCTCAATCAAGTAGTGTTTGTTCAGCTTGGCAAGTAACTTTTGACATTTTGAGAGGCAAAGGTAAATTTTCTCTTTTGCGCTCTCTCTCTCTCTCTCTCTCTCTCTCTCTCTCTCTCTCTCTCTCTCTCTCTGCAGTAGGATGGGGCGGCTCATGGCTGATCTCGTCTAGAGCACCATTTAAGTCAGGACTGCCACTGAGGCTTCTTTTACCTTGCCTAAAATTATGACGAAATGCACTGACGTTTTTGTTTCGCAAAGTGCTCATTTGTAGATAGTTCTCCTGTTTGCGCACGTCCCTGAAATCCTTGACCTAGGTGAACTCGGCTAATCAAAGAGCATTGATGATTGGTTAAAATTAATCATAGGTGTGGTTTGGACGTGGCGTTCTTTATTGTTTTTCAACTAACTAATTTTAAAATTATGCTGCACGTAGTATAAACTTCTTCCATTAAAGCTACACTATGTAACTTTTTTTGTTAAAAAAGAACAAAATGTTATTAATGAGAGAGTGCAACAAAAATCCAACTTCCAAACCATGTCTTTACCCAAATACACTTTGATAAACCTATAATAACAATTTATATTTTAGAGCTGTCTGGGCGGATTTCGCAGGAAATTGCATGCATACGTTCTTGCGTGTTGACGTCATATCCATACACAGAGAAAATAAGCTTCGGCTACTGTAGCTCTGTAGCGAAAATGCCGGGGCAGTTGTGTTAAGATCCAAGATGCAGTTTAATAAACATATGAACAGTACAACAAAGTAGCAAATAAAAGGATAAATGACAAAACAGGCAAAGGTCTGGTACAGAGGAGACAGTCCATGAAATGCAAACCAGGTAAATCCGAGAGACAGAGGGGTAATCCAATAAACAGGCAAAGGGACCAAAAACTCACAAGCAGGCAGGGAAATACAATAATCAGGCAGGAGTCAAAAACACACGAAGAACAGGAATGGTAATAACACTCAGAATTGCAGACTAGGCAGAACAAGACTTCGCACTGAATGCAGGTAAACAGAGAACTTAAATAGTCTGGGATAATGTGAAACAGGAGAGTGAGTAATCAGTCTGAGCAGGGGATTATGTGAAATGTAGTTCGTGAAGAGAAAGCTAGAATTCCGGAGATGGAGATCTCTGGCGGCGTTCTGGAGAGATAGTAGATGCTGCAGGTGTAACAAGTGCGTATATGGTGTGGGAGTAGCATGAAGCTGAAAGTTTGTTGTCACAACGAATGAGAAAAATTGACCATGGATCATTCAAAATGGCAAACCCCCGGGGAATCAGCGGTTGTAAAAACAAAGAAACCCTGAACAGAACAGAGTCTACAAGCAAAAAGGGAAAGCGACAGAGTCTGTAATAAAACCCTAATCAATATCGGCTTGGCTTTTCAGAGGTGGTGACAACTCCAAGTTCTGAAAGGATTTAAAAGCGACCAGAGATTACTTTTTTCTTACTCAACAGTAAGATATTTTATTGATATGGTTTCTATATATGGTTTATGCACACGTCTGTGTGTGTGTAATGAAATACAATAATTATACTGTAATCGGTGCAGAACATTTCACTTGCTAGCACACATGTGTATTTTTCTTTATAACGGCAATAATTTATATAAATAAATCCTTTAGTCCTAGGCTTGCCAAGGACATGTGAGTCTTGAAATGATGTTGACCACTGGTTGGTAACAATGACAATCTATAAATTAGTTACTATCATGGTCTATTTGGCCATAATATCCTGCACTTATAAAAACATTACAACGTTTGACCTTATCAGACTAGCAATTGTTATGTCTAATGTTAACGAACGTTGCCTAACTTTTGTAACGTCATTTATTTCAAAACATCAATGTTTCCTATAAGTCAAAACAACAGCATAAGATATGGCACTTACCTGCTCAGATGACATGTTTTCGGATATCCGTCTTTTCCTTTCTTTCGTTATTTATTTGTCCATTTGCTCTGATAAGATGTCCTGTATCCATGTGTACACCGGTGCCTCGAACCACATTCATCCGTGCAGAGGAGCAGAGCCGAAGCACAACCAAAACAATGTTCTTCTGCAAGACTCATGCAGTTTTCTTTTTTAGCTAGAGGGCCAAAAGTTATATTGTGTAGCTTTAAGTAAATTTGGCTTTACACCTTCTGCAATTCGAAGCTTTACTGCTGAGTAGACATCGACGGGACGGCACTGACGTGAGAGGAAGCTCATCCGAGGAACACCCGAGGAAGATGTCATAATGCCTTCCCTGCTCTCTCCTAGACAGTGTCTCTCATCTAGTGCTTTAATAATTGAACACAAAATATTTGAAAAATTATCATCAAAGAAAATTCAAATACTTCCTCATGTGCTATGTCTGCAAACACACACACTGACATCTCCCTTGTAGCTCACTTGTCAAAAGTCTATACAACCAAAGGTCTGTAGAGGTTTGATGCCATCTGCATGCCTTTATTCTCATTTTGTTCATTTTTCTCTCTTTGTCTATCTATCACCCAGAGAGAAATTTCTCTCTCTCTCTCTCTCTCTCTCTCTCTCTCTCTCTCTCTCTCTCTCTCTCTGACATACACGCTCGTTGTCATGCCAAGAACAATCTGGCCTGTATTCTATCATCCATCCATACAAAAATACAGTAATAATAACCATCAGAAGTGTATGTTTTTGGTTGTATGTTTGTCAAATTGATTTATTCTGTTTTTCTGCAATGATTTTCCTTTAATATGCTATGCAAAATAAATAAACCCAGTCATTGGGCTTAATATACAGTATGTAAGTGATAACGTACAGTCAGTCAGTCATTATTGGTAAATAAACCCCATAAGGGGTTTATTTAGCAATAATGACCAGCTGACATGTACATTTTTTTTTTCAATTATTACTTGGCTACTTACCAATCAGTACATAAATAGACATGAATGCAGAGTGCGAAAAATGAGCATTGTGTAGGAGATCGGTTTAGAAAGAGGGTCAAATATACAGTACGTGGTCAAATATGCAGTTTAGCTGTCAATTTACAATAATGTTTGACTGCAGAATGCTACAACTGGCCAATCAGAGTCAAGTATTCAACAGAGCTGTGTAATAAATATATATGCTACTCTATAAGTGAATGCAGTTTGCATGTTTTCTCTCGTTTTATTTGTTCTCCCTGAAATGATCAGAAATGGAGTTCCAATCAGAAGAACGAGGGGTTGCTCTCGTCTATCTGTTGGAATGAGGTGAGGAGAAGAATATCTTAACAGCACATTACTGCTCTCTCATATTCACATCTTCATCCCTTCAAATGAAGAAAAATTGAAATGATTGTTCAAGAGACACATTTTTATCATCAGTATGCATTTGAAACATTATAGGTCCTTTGCTGTCTCACTTGCTCTCTCTCTCTCTCTCCCTTCCATGCTGTTTTTCTCTTCCTCTTTGCCTCTCCCTCTTTATGAAGTGGTTTCTACAGCTGGCCGATCTTTTTTCACAGTTCAACGCTCGACATTTTAGCTTTGACTGACTTCCTGCTCTGCTCTCCTCCCTCTATATCATCCTCTTTTCCCTCCATCTTTCTCTCTCAATTTCTCTCACACAATCTTTCTGTTTTTCACTCTCACTTGCTGTTCCTCAACCTTTTAGCTCCATCTGCTCTGTCTCTGACGGCTCCCCACAGGCTGCTCAGCTGGAAAGAGAAAATAAGAGTGAAAACATGATGGGGATTTGAGCAGGGGAGGAGAAATTCGCCCTCACATATGTCAGAGAATATGAACAATGAGTGAAAATAAAGAGTCACAATGTATTGTTTTATGATATAAAAATTTGGAGATGTAGATGATTGTTCAGTAGAAGGTTCTTCTAATTGCTGTGATCACAACATGTTCCAATCGCATGTTGCAAGTTGGGTAAATAAAGCAATCAGCTACAAGAGACCATGCGTTAGTCAGTTGTAGGGCCGTTCACACATATGTATTTTCACATCCGTCTGCACTGTTTTTTAATTGTTTTTTCTTGTAAACATGCACTAGATGGACATCTTTGACCGCTGTGCCATGTTTCGCTTTTAAAAATGCCCTCAAAGCACTTTTTGTTTCAAACCGTGTCTCTATTAACCCATTTATGGATGATGCATTCAAAACAAGAATATAATCAATCCCAATCTTTTTATTTGATGCATTTCCTGTCCACATCAATAGAACATTGTAGTGGATATTCCAGAGGTACTTGGTGCACCTTCACTTTTGGCAGCCATGTTGAATAAATGTTTTCTTAAATTAAAAGCACAATGAAATAAAAAGAGGACAGTCATGTATGAACTATGAGAAAGGGACAAAGGTAATCAGCCATCCTCATTTGGATATAACATCACACCTTGAGTGGTTAAAAATTACTTTTAAACATCTGTTCACTGTAGTGGATGGCATGCATCAAAGGGTTAATCATCAAAATGGATGGTTTTCTCAGAATCAATCACATACACTTACACACACAGATGATAACCAGGCATGAATGGATGAATGTGGCTGAGATCATTGATATCACACATAATTGCAGTGTCAGTATCGCTCAGAGCGCTTCGATTACCTTCTCTCTTTTTCTAATTTGCTCTCTTAATTACTCTGCTTTTCACTCTCAATTGCACACATAAATGTCAAGATAGAGGAAGAAAAAGAAAAAGATAACACATTTTGGCAGCATTTGAAGCCATCAGTATCAAACAAGTTTGTGTATAGTAGAGGTAGGAGGGAAAAAAACATAATTCAAAGGATTGCAATATTTTACCTCACGGTACTGTATCGATATTCTAATGCAGAGAATCAAAAATGTTAGTTACATTTATATTTGTAATCATATTAATATATTGGGGGAATAAAAGAGCAGGCGTGTGAGAAGATGAAACTTATTTAACTTAGGGCAATTAGGTCAAAAAACACTCAATTATTTGTGTTCGACCAAAATGCAAAGAAAGTCTATACCTTGCTTAATTTGTAAAGATGTATTTACACATTCTCCATACAGCTAGACAAGGGTTTTTGTAGGGTGATCATATGTCCTCTTTTTCCCAGACATGTCCTCTTTTTCAGACCTTAAAAAAGCGTCCGACCGGGATTTCTAAATTTGCGAAAATGTCTGGGATTTGGCTTTAGTTGCATTATGACGTGCATCTGGTCTAATACTTCATTGTGTGTGCACATATATTTGCATTGCTTTAACCCCTCTTTGTAAGTGCCGCCTTCTCACACAACAATTGGTTGATTATAAGAGGCTTGCAGCAACTATTGGCCAAATTCCTCCCTGTCAATCTCTCCGCGAACGCGTGAAGCACTGTTGTGTTTTGTCTGGTTGTGGCATCAAACAGTTGCTTGACAGTAGCTGCAAATAACAGCTGAGTGGAAACAATGCCCAAACGAAAGTGCAAATTTGCAGAAGATTTGCACAAAAATTCCCATGCTTTCATCCAGGTCGAGATCCGTGGGAAGCAGAATGTACGACATGTAAAGCTGGCACTTATGTGTCAGTTGCTAATAAAGATGCAAGTGATTTAGAAGCACACATTAGCTCTGCGAAGCATAAAGCGTCAGCAAAAGGTGAAAGTTCATCAGGTAAATTAACAGACTACTTTTTGCGACCAGGTAAAATTATCACATTGCTTCATTTTCCATGGCCATTCAAAATAATAGTAATAGTAAATGAAGGTACACTCATGGCATCAAATATTTTATTTTAGTACATGGACATTCAAAAGAATGTTGGAAATTTTTATTTATTTATATATATTTATGTTATGCTAATAGAGTGTCTTTTTCACTGTATTAAAGTTTGCATTCATAGTAACACTGTTTTGAACCCTATTATTCCACCCCACCCCAAAATTTGCAATATATCAGTTTTGAATCTGAACATAAAGGATCACTATTGTTGTATCGCAACCCAGATGTAATATCGTATTACCAGGTCCCTACTGATTCCCACCCCTAGTGTATATGTGCATGTGGACGTGTGTGTCTGTATACTAGGTTGATCACTGTCAAACAGAACTCTTTCCATAGGCATCAGAAACATTGTGTGATGTCAATATGTTATACATAAACTTTGTTTGAGGGTTTTATATCAGCTATTAACTTCATGTCACATTTAATATGAGGACATACAGGCAACCACAGTCGAATTGCATCACATCTTCTGGCATTGGCTTGCCTTTAATCAAATTTAGCACATAATTGATTTTCCACTGTGCTGACTCCAACAGAACCTCTTCTCTGTGTTCTCCACCTTTAAAGCCTGCGGTTGAATAATTTATGCTGAAAAGACAAGAGTAGGGCAGAGGAGAGAGTGGCTCCTGGTCTTTCTTAGCTGTCCAGGGGTCTCGGGAGACTGGGACATCTCTCTATGAGTTCATTTATATCATACCTCCTCCAGACATAAAGGAGCAACATGGTCACTAGATAACATGCATAGATAAACATTACATGGAATATTATGTCTGGGAAAAGGCAGACGTGAGTATATAAGCTTTATTCTGGCGAAGGCTGCAGATTTACTCAGTTTAGTTGCTCTTACTGCATGATTATTACTTGATAAGCCCTGTTTACTCCTGGTGTTAACATTTGTCTTGCATGATCCAATCACACAAGTTGACTAGGTTTTGGTAAAATTAATCTTGATCTTCATTTGAACAACAGCAATTTTGATTTTTAAATCCTAAGAACAATCTTTTACTCTATGCACAAACTTCTACAATGCAAGTAAATCACTCGCATATATAACCACATTCCCCTCTATGTGACTAAAAAATTTATGCGATTAGCCACTGGCTGGTAAATTTTCAGATTTCACTCGCTAGGGATTTAGTAGTTTGGCTGCAGTTTCCCAGTGAAATGTCCAGTGGGGGACGCCAAAAGCAAGCAAAATAATGGTGTAATTGTATGGTGAACTTTAGAGTTTTCATGAGTAAAACGTACCAACCTAACATAAAACTTTAGCCTAAACCTAACCAATCCAATAATGTCCTAAAAGATAAATGAGAGGTGAAAAAAACAGACATCTTTACTAGTGGTCGACCAATATATCGCAGAGGCCGATAAATCGGCCGATATTCTGACTTTTTAAATTATTGGCATCGGGTGATACATTTTTCTTGAGGGTGCCAAAAATCGCCTGCTTGCATGTGAAGTGACTGAGACATGTAAACGACCAGTAATGGTTTGTTTTGTTGTTACGTGCATTGTGTTACTACAATAATAGACCGGTGTGCAACACAGTGTCATTCAAACGGTCCGCATATCAGAGCCACAGCAGACACGTTTGAGCGCATAATGTTAAAGTGCTCGCCTGTTTCATTCTCCCTCTCTCTCCTCAACAGTTCCCTGTAACATTTAACTGTCTTGTCTATTGATAAAAAGGCAAATATCAATAAAACTAATATCATATACCGTCTGCTAATATGCACATATCTCGTTTAAACAGATGTAATAATCCAACCTCGCAACTTAAGCAGATCCAGCAACCTATGGAGTGCTCATTTATTTACCTCTAAAGCATGTATTCTATCAGTCTCTCCTTAGCAGTTCCCTGTCACTTTTAAATTTCTTTTCTAATGATAAAAGGCAAATATCAATAAAACGTTTTTATTATATACCGTTTGCAAATATGCAGATATCTCGTTTAAACAGATTCACGAACCTCACGAAAATCCAGCATTTTCTTCCTGTCAAGATCTCATCTAATATATTGCTCTGAAGGGTCTATTCTATCTGCCAGAATCAAAACTTCAGGATCAAAAGTTCCTCTGATTCACAAATCATGATGGTCAGTGGTCACAATCCAAGCAGGCGATCCAGGCTGTTTAAACTGTCAGGAAATTGCTGCTGCTTGCTTTCTAGCAAGTCAGTCCACTGTCGGCCATGTTTGGAACGTTCTCAGGAGGCTATTTCCTGTCATGACAGTGGAGCTCCTATCTACTTGAATGGGGAAAGACCAAAGACCAAATCTCCAAAAGGTCAAGATTACGATCAAAGAACATATTTCAAATCAGAAGTAAAATCTGACAACACTGGTATTATAAATGGTGCTTCTTTACCTCAGATTACGCTAAAAAACTTAATTTTTCCAGCTTTTATAGCTAATGCGCATGTGCGTTCTCAAGTTGATTGACAGGCGATGTCTGTATCTAAAAGGTGATTGGCTCTTTTACCTGTAAGGTGGGACTTCCTATCTACATCCGTTGACCATTGGCTGCAGTTGGGTATTCTAATTTCTCCAATTCATTTTATAGAAGTGGCCCATCTCTACTTAATAGTCTCTGGTGCAACTTCAAGGTAAAAGCGCTTCACGTGTGCTATAAGTAAAAGTCTTATTCACTGTGCACTGTATGTACAATTGGTTTGATTCTGTATTTTTTGAGTAAATGCGATTGCTAACGTGGACATGCCATCCGTAGTTGCTGGACTATTGTGTGTACTGTTATTTCCTTATCCCTAATATATTAACAATTTCTTAATGTGCAAATAAATTACTAAAATGTGATGACTAAACAGAAATCAGGAGAAACTGCTATCTACCATTTCAAATACAAAATTATTTATTTATTTTTTGTAATTTGTTTACAAAGTTTTGTGTGAAATTGAGTAAATAGCAGTTTTTTGTTTGTTACTGTATTTACTTTATTAAATTGTGTGATATATCAGCATTGTATCAACCTATCGGCCACCCTGCTCTCTGGATATCGGCATCGATTGTGTTTTAAAAACGAATATCACATGAAAAGCACATTTTCTGAAGCAAACATAATTTTGTGTCACCTCTATGGCACTTTCGTCTAACGTGTCAGCTTGTATGCTTGACTGGTCTTGAACCGCAGTCTTTCAAGTACAAAGTCCAATACTCTATCAGGTGAGCTATCATGCAAGCTAATTATATTGGAATAAATGTGTAAAGGTGGGTCTGTAAAACAAGCTTTAAAATTTATAGTTTTTCAAATTATGCGTTAAAGTGTGTTGATATCATAAGCAGTTTGTGAGTAATAGTGTGAAAAGAAGTGTTTAGCAAGTCATAAATTGTACTCGTGATTTGTGTCAGTGAATAAAACGCACAGCTGTTGTAGCGCCTCTAGTGTTAATTTCACCAAAACTTCAGCAAAACATAGAGAGCGACATGTAAAGTCAGTTTGCAGAAATGTAGTTATATTAACGTTCATTCTGTTACACTAGGTTGGACATCTTTTCAGTGCATGTTGAGAGTAAAAGTTTGGTTTGACTCGTAATGTGTATCCAAAGACGAGATCCACGCAATCCATTTGTCATTGAAGAATGTCTGTTTTAATATCCTTTTCTGTTCTTTACAATCAGTTGTGGGTCAAAAACAACAAAGAAAGAAACATTTAATTCTAATTGCACATAGCATGTGGTAAAGAAGCCTTATGACCCCGCTCTGGTTAATATGCACTCAAACAAAACACTTCTGTGAGACGCTTGCTGAGCTGCCGTTATTCTTAAAGAGACAGTACCTTTTAAGTGCTTGTTTAACATATTAATGTAAATACGTGTAAATAGTACAAATAAGGTGTGCAATTTACACCAATGCAATTTATACATTTACAGTGTAACAAAATTTCTATTTTCAATATAATATATGCCATTTTAATGTCAATACCACATTAATTTTTGGAATACATGGATTTTGTACATTTTTAAAATGCTAAAATATGACAAAATTAAAAACTAATGATTAAATAAAAAAATTAAAATTAATATTTTTATACTGTAATTCCAAGTTAGATGTTCCCTTGTATAATTAAAAGCAATATTTGAGAGATAATTTCTTTTAAATATAAGCAAAATGGACATTATTACTAAAATATACCCAAATTAATCAAAATCGATCCGAACCAAAATCATAATGGAATGGAATCGAGAGCTTGTGAATCATAATAGAATCAGGAAATCTGTATCAGTGCCCAGCCCTATAGTTGACACTGCTAAATACAGGTGTAAAAGGAGTCCAAAATTGGATTGGTTCACTCAAACCACATTCGGAACTGGTCAGAAGCCCATGGTTTAATAAAGTTACCAGTTATGTACGACTTTATTCGGAAAAAAAAAAAAAAAAACATCCAATGGAACACTATGGAAAAGCACATACATATACATGCACAATACTAAACAGAACATTCAGTATGCCTGATATCAACATGTAGTAAAACAGATCATGTGAAGCACACCTGAAGTTCAGGTAGTACAGGTATTCGACTATAATATCAATTAAAGTTTTGTTTGTGCTGTTATTAAAAGTATATTTGTTAGCAACACAGTGCCCTTTTTTAAACCTTTTTCCACTTTAAAACATGCCATAACACGATGTAGTAAGTACTGACAAGATCACAGACCCTTACCTTGAAATCCGATCACAATTCAAATCAAATCAATCAAATCACTTTTATTGTCACACAACCATATACACAAGTGCAATAGTGGGTGAAAGTATTGGGTGCAGTTCCGAGCAACATAGCAGTCACGACAGTGATGAGACATATACCAATTTACAATAAACATCAGATTTACACAACACAATTTAAAATTTAATATACACATAATTACACACAACACAATATACAAATAATAACAGACAATGTACAGTATACAATACACACAATATAGAATACACATTATACAATAAAAATAGTATATATAGTATATATAAATATACAGGAGGTTGTATTGTACTGTATTGACATTCAAGCTGTCGGTTGATAGTCAGTTGCCAGTGTGCTGTTAATTATGACAGTCCAGTGTGAGAGAATAAGATTAATAAAAGTGCAGTGCTGATGTATATTGATCGTTAGAGATAAAGAGTTCAAAAGTCTTGATTGCTTGGGGGAAGAAGCTGTCATGGAGTCAGCTGGTGCGGGTCCTGATGCTGTGATACCGCCTGCCTGATTGTAGCAGTGAGAGCAGCCCATGGCTCGGGTGGCTGGAGTCTCTGATGATCCTCCGAGCTTTTTTCACACACCGCCTGGTATATATGTCCTGGAGGGAGGGAAGCTCACCTCCGATGATGTGTCTGGCAGTTCGCACCACCCTTTGCAGGGCTTTGTGGTTGAGGGCGGTGCTGTTGCCGTACCAGGCAGTGATGCAGCCAGTCAGGATGCTCTCTACAGTGCTGCTGTAGAACCGTGTGAGGATGTGGCGGTTCATTCCAAACTTCCTCAGCCGTCTCAGGAAGACGAGGTGCTGATGAGCCTTTTTCACAACGGCCTCAGTGTGGACGGACCATGTGAGTTCCTCAGTGATGTGGACACCGAAGAACTTGAAGCTGCTGACTCTCTCCATTGGTGCCCCATTGATGGCGATGGGACTGTATTCTCTGTCTTTTCTCCTGAAGTCCACCACAAGCTCCTTTGTCTTGCTGACATTGAGGGAGAGGTTGTGCTCCTGACACCAGCATGTCAGAGTGTGCACCTCCTCTCTGTAGGCTGTTTCATCATTGTCAGTGATCAGACCTACCACCGTCGTATCATCAGCAAACTTAATGATGGCATTGGAGCTATGCGTTGCCACAGTCATGTGTGTACAGGGAATACAGGAGTGGGCTGAGAACACAGCCCTGTGGGGCTCCAGTGTTGAGGGTCAGTGATGAGGAGATGTTGCTGCCCATTCTAACCACCTGGCGTCTGCTTGACAGGAAGTCCAGGATCCAGCTGCACAGCGAGCTGTTTAAGCCCTGTTTAAGTCGGCACTGAGGTATTTAAAGTCAGGTTTACAGTGTGCAATTGCAGAACCAATGTCCAAAAGTGTTTGTCTGTCATAGACAATAAGGCAGACAACATCCAAGACAAAAAACATAAGAATTGTAAACAAAACGAACAAAAAACTGCAATGTTGTGTCAGAGCTCGCAACGCAGCAGCCATACTCGGAGCCATCTTGAGTCCTTTAGTCAGTTAACCATTAGTGACACTTTGAGACACACATTACTACCACCAGGTGTAAACAGCAATAAGCATCCTGCCTGAAAACTTGTGATCGGATCACCCAAGAAAAATACGAGGCGCCAAAGGGGTGTTATTATGTGTAATAAATGTTTTATAACAATAACTGGTTTATATAAGCTCTTGAAATCAATTATTTTGTGTGTGTGTGTGTGTGTGTGTGTGTGTGTGTGTGTGTGTGTGTGTGTGTGTGTGTGTGTGTGTGTGTGTGTGTAGTGGGTGGTTTGCTCACGCACAGATTGTTTGTCGTGTTTATTGAAATTGATTTTTTCTGCCCTCTTATGGCTTGTCGCTCTCTCTCTCTCTCTCTCTCTCTGTCTCTACCCCCTCTTACTCCACCACCCCTTTCTCTCTCTCTCTCACTCTTTAGGTGACTGAGGATTTGTGTGACTCTGAGCTCCTCTCCCTGTTGTTGAATGCTGGGATGTTGATCAGTTGTGTGGACACAGCCCTGTATCCTCCGCTGGTCTCTCACATGCTGGCTCAGGGGGACTGGGATGTGGAGAAGGCTGCACAAGAGCTTCACCAGGCCGGCCACAGTGCTCAGGCTGGTTCCTTGCTCCTGTCCTATCGAGGATCTCACCCAGGGCACTTCACTTTTAACAGTGCACTCGCTGTCATTAGAAAATGGCTATGAGGTGACCATGTGGGTACAGACTAATCAATAAAGAAAGGACACTGTTTTATTTCAGCTGGATCAAAGTGTTAAAAGGGACATTGGCATGAAATAGAAATCACAAACTTAAGTCATAATTAAAGGGATTGTTCACCCAAATATGAAAGTTCTGTCATCATTTACTCACCCTCATGTCGCTCCAAATACATTTGACTTACTATCTTCCATGAAACACAGTAGATGTTTTAAAGATTGTTGTTGGTTGCTGTTTTCCATACAATTACAATGAATTGGCTACAAAAAAGTGACCAACTACGTTCTTCATCTCTTTTTGTGTTCCACCAAAAAAAGAAAGTCATATGGGTGTGGACTGACATGAGGGTGAGTAAATGATGACAGAATTTTCATTTGTGGGTGAACTATTTCTTTATTGTTTGTACAGGATATTTTCCTTTTGACAAAGGAGTCAAATCACCTTCTCATTGCACAGAATTTCTCTCTCACACTCTATCGCCCTCTCTCTCTCCTGAGTGAAGCTCGGTGACACGGGTGTAATTACATTACTTTGGCTGTTTGGTCACGGTAGCCTGCGCTAATAATCATTACAGGCGTGGATTCGGAATTGAAAACGCTGCATGTGTGCTGACAGAGTGTTTGCGTGTGTGTATGTGGGGCTTTGTGGTTGATAGGTCCACACACAACTTTTGCTCTTTCCCATTGTAGGGTTATTAATTACTTTTGAATAAAACAGATTAAGCCTTCAGGCTGTCTCATTCGGTGTGATCGTTTTAACACACATACACAGATGCACTACAACCTGTGTTGGCTAACTGAGCAGTAATCTTACTTGTCTGTGTATTTAGGTAGGTTTATCAGCAGTGTTCAATAAATGTATCTAATTTAAAACTTTTGAATGGTGTGCCTTGCTTTAATCATCTTTTTTTTTTTTTTTTATTATTGTAGTTTATAATGGGTTTTGGTGCAGTGCACAACTTGGGCAACGAAGTATTATCAATATATATTAAAAAATCTAAAGATGAATGTGAACAAGTAGTTCTATTACCAGAGCACCCATCCATGGTTTTAAAATAAATATAGTGGCTGTTTTTAATATATTGTTGTACTTTACTGTAAGATATCACCTGAAACACCTTGTGCATGGCAAAAAGAAAATCACATGCTAAAATTGAAAAAAGAAGAAAATCTATTTAAAAATGTGTTTCCAGAGAGCCTAGAGCACCACTATTATTAATTACTGGTGCTTACTAAAACAAGCATAACTGTTGCTCATATTTAGGTTTAGGGGTTTAAAGAAACCCTCAACCCTAAGGATTAAACTTTGGCATGTAACCCATTCTGCACATTTATGTTACAGACATCATTAATACTTAAAATGTGCCTCACATCATTTGAAGCATTCACATCTAAAAACACCTGATACAGGTGCATGACTTAAAATAAATGACAAAACACAAGGTCGGCAAACTGTTGTTCCTGAGAAAAAATTTTGTTCTCACCAGAAATTTGATGTTTGAGCTGATTGCTCTTCATCAGACCTCAAATCAAATGACTTGTTGAGGAGAGGTGTTCAATTACTTTTCTAAGCATTTGGGCACATATAGCGGCAGTTCTAATGTGAAATGTCCACTGTGTGATGCTTAAAGTGAGCTAAATGTTCTCCCAAAGTTTTTAAGGTTAATGCTTTTTCATGTTTAAATTTAAAAACCTTCCTCCCTACCCTAAACATTAAACCTAAACCTAACCAATACTGTTATAAAAAGCAAATGAGAGATCAAAAATAGATGAGGTACTGAAGGTTAATACTCTTAAATATTTAATTAACAAAACAAATTTCCCTTCCCTAAACCTAACCGATAGCATCATAAAAGCATGATTGCTGATATAACCTCGACATTTTGTGGTGCTTCTATGATCCTTCAGCTCACTTTTCAATTCGCATGCTGTTCGGGACTTGTACTCCGATCCTTTGCATCATAAGTGCAACACACTATCAGTTGAGCTACCAAGCAATTTTATTGTGCTTGAAAATTTTGTTGGTTAAATATTTCAAAAGTTAAAATATTTCACCTTAAGTCATGCGCTGTAGTAAAAGTGTTTTGATGTCATAAAGTCATGCTGTGAGAGAAATAAGATAAAAAGTATGTTTATGAACTGATAATCTGCTGTTTGCTCATCATTTCTGTGAAAGTGACAAAGTCATTGTTGTAGCGCCTCACCAGAAAACCTTCTAGAGCAGGGGTGTCCAAACTATGGCCAACGGACTGCTCTGATGCGGCCCGCGAGAGATTTTATAAATAGAACAGATTTTGGCATTGAGTGTCACTGTCACATGCAGCCACATTTCACAGTGCATCGTCTCCACTTGTGCATTCTCTTTAGTTGTCACCAGCTTCATCCATGGCCTTCACCACCATAGACACTGATATGTCCCCCCCAATATTCAGAATAGTGGTCTACTGATATGGGTTTTTTTCAGTGATTGATTATTAAATTAACACATTTGGTCCTCCCCCAATCCTGAATATGTGGTTACATCCTTGGCTTCATCCACTGGAAGAGTTCATTTGAAAAATGATGCATTTGTGAAAGGGTTGCTATCAGGTTAGATACTTTGCTCATGTACTGATTCTCGACAAAAGGTCCCGATACCACTACGCATTGTACAACTGAGTAGAGCTGTTGTTGTACAGTGCAGAGTTTTATTGAGTGTGCATAAAGACGCGTGAGCCGAGCATACTTTCTTACAGCGTCCTTTGTAGCACTGGGAAGTTCAATTAATTGTAGTGATTTGGTTTGTTCTGATGTTTCATTGAAACATGAAAAATGGTTCACGGACTTCCCAGCACCATTTGAGTGTTAGGACATAAGAGAGAGCGCGAGAAACTTGCGTATCTCTCCCTGTACTGCGCACATTCATCTTGTACTTGCTCGTCAACCAAGTTAAAGGGAGCGCAATCATTTTGATCAAATTTAAATCAGATTACAGAAGTAACAAAATAACATAAACTATAATTAAATTAGTTATATAGAGAGAGAGAGTAATTCCTTGAATCACGTCATAGCAGGAAAATATTCTGATTATTATGATGTCACACACGAAACTGCTCAGTAGTAGCTCTGTGTGATATGCAGTGACACTGAATTATTCTAAACATAAAAATGTACTGTCATTCTATATTTTATTTATTTTCTAAGAAAAAGTTTGGACACCCCTGGTTTAGAGAAATCTTTTGATATCTTTTGGCTTGGGCCAGTAAGTAACCACCTTGCAACCAACAAGAACGCCCTGGCAACTGAATGGCTATGCACTAACAACCATTCAGAACACTTTAGCAGCCGCATAGCAATCTTGCATCTACCCTAGTATCAGGGTAGCGAGTTTTTCCCAGGAAAGCATTAGTCACATTTTCTTCAGAAAATGTAAAAATGTAGTTCTTCATTGGATCCATTCACTCTGAGAGCTCCTGTTGCTGTCCTGTTCCGAATCTGAAATTCATCTTTATTTGCAGGCTGTAAATTGAAGTCACACCCACAAGAGAGTCTGTCAAGGGAGAAGAATACAACACATGTCATGATTAGCAAATTTATTGTAGCGCAAACACCAGCAAAGTCATTATCTCTTCTTATCATGACTCATAATTGCAACTGATGTTGTTTCGGTAATGACTATCACCGTTTGAGTTATAACACAGATTAATTGCCTGTGCCACATGTTTGTGATGTTGAAGGGCAGCACTGGCTGAATACGTTGTCAGCTGTAGGATGGAGAGGCTCAAGCAGGAACAATTAGCACAAAGCACATTAAGAAAATAAATGCATGTTTTACGCTCTATAATACCCTTAACTGTTTATTTATAGCCTGCGTTCCATCAAGAACATTTCTGTAATTTCTGTCAAATGAAAATAAAGTTGTGAGCCATGTTCAAACATCCTTCAACTACTGTGGCTGTGTTTCTGCAAGATAGTAATACAAAACTGCAGAATATACACCAAAAACTTGTTTGAGGAGTTTGGTACAGTATCTGCAATATAATTCATAAGAGTTCCCAATTCTTCAATCTGGTCTCATAGAAACGTTACTATACCTACAGTTTTACAAAATTATGTTTTCTTGGCTCATACGTTTTGCAGCACGTACCTTATCCTTAACCTTGTGTCACCCATGACGCTACCACACAATATGTTGGAGCGCTCCTCGTCGAAGCTATGGCTCCAAAGAGTAGTTCCCATTTCACAGAACCAGTGAAATCTGCTGACTGCTTCAGCCCAATTTCAGAACATTTACTGCAGATCCATTCAGAATAAAAAAGCAAGAAAAATACACAAAAACAAGCTGCCCCGTGGACTTTATTACATCTCAGCAAATACAAACCAGAGAAGGGTAACCAAGGCCGTGTGATTGTGTTTTCCAGAATTGTTTTTTACACCATCATTCTCTATGGTGTGTGCTCTGTAGGAGATAATAATTACACCGTAGCTTACACGTAGACAGCACCTCATCATTAGATGGCTGTCAATGTTCTAGATGGCAAGAGGCAGCTTTCATTAATTTGGTACACTTATGCACTGCATAATGATAATAACAGCCTATGAGACAATAAAACTGACAGCCATGTTTTGCATAAATATGAGATTGTGTATGACTTGCCATCCCAGCAGAGCTGATTGAATAATGAGCTGCAATTGAAAGCATTAGCTCAGTGGAAACAACCAGTATTCGTTTGTAAACCTCATTAGGGTTACAGAAGACAATTATAACTCCTGACTGCCAGTTTTTTAGCTTAGCAACATATTTTATGAGATTTTTTTTTTCTCTCTTTTAGTAAAATATTCCATGCCATCTATTCTATATAGTGATGTATCTGTTGATGCAATTTTAAAAGCTAACTGTTTTTTTAATAAATGTCATTAAATGCCAGGTGTAAAATGGCTCAATCCTGTTTGCCTGTCTGGATAGTGTAGGATCTCTAACAAAAGTACTGTGATGATATCAGTTGGCAATGCCATGGTACTTTGATATATATATACTGTGATTCTAAATGATTACCATATTCAGATAAAAGAGTATTTACATGGTACTCCAAGAAAATTCAAATAAAACCATGGTTCTAGTATGTCTAAAGAAAAAAAACATGATCTTTTCGTTCATTGGGTCAGTAATATGAAGCTGGTGTGTGTGTGTGTGTGTGTGTGTGCGTGTGCGTGTGTGTGAACGAAAGTTATTAAAAATATGAATAACTTTAGGATGAAAATGTTTTAAATGAGTTAGTTCAAAGACATTTTGATATATATTTTTGGGGCTTAAAGTTAATATTATGTGGCGTATGTAAGAATCCAGAGACAGTAAAAAAAAAAAAAAATATATATATATATATATATATATATATATATATATATATATATATATATATATATATATATAGTTGCAATCAAAATTATTCAACCCCCCTGACCAGCAATACATTCTGGTGATGTGAATTAAAACACATCAACTAAAACCTCAGTAAACAGTCAAAGTACGTTTTTAATACACATTTGAGTGATTTTTAGAACAAAGAGTTCAGTTTACTCAAATTATAAAATAAAAAATAACTAATTCTCTCCACAAATGTCATGTCAAAAATATTCAACACCCAAAGTCAATCATTTGTGGAGCATCCTTTATCCTTAATAACAGCAAATAAATGTTTCATGTAAGTGTTCTCAGGCTTCGGACACCTCTCTATTAGAATTTTTACACATTTCTCATGAGCAAAAGCTTCCAGCTCATTGACATTCTTTGGTTTCTGTGCTGCCACTGCTTCCTTGAAATCCCAACAAAGGTTTGCAATGGGATTTTAATGATGGACTGAAAGGGCCATTTAAGGAGATTCCACGACATATCCCTGAACCAGATTTTGGACATCTTGGATGTATCCTTGGTGTTATTGTCTTGCTGCAAAGTCCAGTGATCACTGAGCAACAATTTACACACTGAAGGCATCACATTTTTCATGCCAAAATGGCCTGATACCTGAAAGAACCCATGGTGTCAGTCACATAGTCAGGATAGCCGTTTCCTGCAGCTGCAAATCACCCCCATAACAGGACTGACGCACCTCCATGCTTGACTGTGGGGATGGTGTCGTTCTTGTCATCACCTTTTCATCTTACTCCAGACATACTGCTGACCCATGGGTCTAAAACTCATTTTCAGTTTAGTGTCATACGTCTATAAAACCTTCTTCCAGGATTCCACAGGTCTTTCCTACTTCTTTCCTATTACTTCTTGAATATTCAAGTCAACATTTCCCTTGGTGAAGTTTTGCTTTCTTCCACACCCCAAGAAGGTTGCTGTTGTACCATATTTAAAAAATTTATGAATGGTGCTGCCAACTTTGTCTATTGGAAATTGAAGTGCCTTGAAAATGTACTTATAGCATGATCTTTCTTGAGTAATGAAATACTCTCCTCTATTAGCTTTTGAGACAGCTTTTTTTTAATTGCATTTTTTGCAATTAAAAATACATTTTTGCTTACATAAGCAAATACATAAGTGCCATTGCAGATTGATGACTTAATTTTGTTTTAAAACAATTACTTGTGTATTCTTACATATTTAAGAAATGGCTACATGCAATAGGGGTTGAATAATTATGACATGGCTGTATTTTTAACAAATCCTGCTATTTAGAAATATTAGGTTATATATTCACACTATGACTTTGAATGTGTCACTTAACTGATATAGATGTAAAGTTTAAAAATTCTGGGTCATCAGAAAGGCTTACCTTTGTAAATCCTTACTGTCGTGGGGGGGTTGAGTAATTTTGATTGCAATTGTGTGTGTATATATATATATATATATATATATATATATATATATATATATATATATCACACACACACACACACACACACACATACATACATACATACACCAGTCAGCCAAACCAGCCCATATGGTACCAACAGTAACGCCAAGGTCCAAATCACTGATATCAAATTTTTCTCCCATTCTGATGGTTAATGTGAACATTAACTGAAGCTCCTGACCCGTATCTGCATTTTATGCACTGAACTGCTGCCACATGATTGGCTGATTAGATAATCGCATGGATGATTGTTGGTGCCAGACGGGCTGGTTTGAGTATTTCTGTAACTGCTGATCTCCTGGGATTTTCACTCATATCAATCTCTAGAATTTACTCAGAATATGGTGCCTATGGAGGTGAGGGCATGGTTGAGTGCCCATCTGGGGAGAGAGAGAGCAGTAAGGACATCCATCTGAGATTAATTGTGACTAATTACCATCTCTATGTTCACAGTGAGAGTCGGGGGAGATAAAAAGACAGCCAGTTCACAGAGAGAGGAGAGTGACAGACAGACCAGAGTCGTTGTGTCTGACCCGTGAGAGAGAGTCTTGTGTTGTGTGAAGCTGAAAAGCAGACTGTTTATTTGAGTGATGCTGAAAAGCCGTCTTATGTTTTGAGTGAAGCTATACAGCGATTGCTGTTTATTTGACTGTCTTGAACTGTGGAAACCGGTTCCCGCTTGCTCCTCATCTGCCCAACCTGAACCTTTGTTACAGTGCCAAAAACAAAAAACATCCATTGAGCGGCATTTCTGCGGATTCTTTTTTTTTTTTTACCTTGTGAATTTTAATGGATTTTTTTGTACAGTAATTTCAAATCAGATGATTGCAAAATGCTCCAAAAAAGTTGAGATGGGCAATTTAAGACTAATTACAATTTGACGAGTTAAAATAAAGCAATGTGAAACAGGAGATGTTAAACAGGTGAGGCAATTGTGTCATAGTATATAAGGAGCCTCCAAAAACAGCCTAGTCCTTCAAGAGCAATTTCTCCTGAGGTTACCTGTGGGTTTTTCTTTGTATCCCGAACAATTCTTCTGGCAGTTGTGGCTGAAATATTTCTTGGTCTACCTGACCTTGGCTTGGTATCAAGAGATCCCTGAATTTTCCACTTCTTAATAAGTGATTGAACAGTACAGATTTTTGCATGATCAGTCATATTTTCAAAATCAATGCCAAAAATGTCACAATTTCTGCCAGGGTATGCAAACTTTTGAGCAGAACTGTATATATATATATATATATATATATATATATATATATATATATATATATACTGATGAGCCAAAACATTATGACCAATCACAGGTGAAGCAAATAATGTTGATAATCTACTAACAAGGGCACATGTCAAGGTCTGGGTAGATTAGACGTAAGCGAACAATCAGTTCTCGTAGTCAATGTGTTGAATGCATGAGAAATGGGCAGGATTACAGACCTGAGCGACTTTAACAAGGCCCAAATAGTTATGGCCAGACGACTGGGTCAGGGCATCTCTGAAACAGTAAGGCTTGTGGAGTGCTCCTGGTCAGCTGTGGTGAGTACCTACTGACAGTGGTCTGAGGAGGAACAAACCACAAACTGGCGACAGGGTGTTGGGCGCCCAAGGTTCATCGATGCATGAGAGCAAAGAAGGCTACCCTGTCTGGTCCGAACCGACAGAAGGTCTATGGTGGCACAAGTCACAGAAAATTGTAATGATGGTTATGGGAGGAATATGTCACAACACACAGTGCATCGCACCCTGCTGCATATGGGGTTGTGTAGCCACAGACCGGTCAGAGTGCCCATGATGACCCCTGTCCACCCTCAAAAGAGTCTACAATGGGCATGCGAGCATCAGAACTGGACCTTGGAGCAGTGGAAGAAGGTCGCCTGGTCTGATGAGTCCCGTTTTCTTTTACACCATGTGGACGTCCGTTTATGTGTTTGCCATTTACATAGGGAAGTGATAGCACCAGGATGCACTGTGGGAAGAGGACAAGCCGGTGGAGGGAGTGTAATGCTCTGGGCAATGTTGTGCTGGGAAACGCTAGGTCCGGCCATTCATGTGGAGGTCAATTTGACACGTGCCACCTACCTAAACATTGCAGCCATGTTGGTGTACTCTCCTCTTCAGTTCACCCCACAAATGTTCTATGGGGTTCAGGTCAGGGGACTGGGATGGCCATGACAGAACCTTGACTTTGTGGTCAGTGAACCATTTTTGTGTTGATTTTGATGTTTGTTTTGGATCATTGTCCTGTTGGAAGATCCAACCAGGGCCCATTGTAAGCTTTCTGGCAGAAGCAGCCAGGTCCAGGTCCAGGAGTCCATGATGCCATGTATCCGAACAAGATGTTCAGGACCTCTGGCAGAAAAACAGCCCCACAACATTAAAGATCCAGCACCAAATTTAACTGTGGGCATTGGGAACATCTTCATCTCTGTGTGCACCAAACCCGTCTCTAGTGTTTGCTGCCAAAGAGCTCTTTTTTTTTTTTTGGTTTCATCTGACCATAGAACCCGGTCGCATTTGAAGTTCCATTAGTGCCTGGGAAACTGAAGACACTTAAGTTTGTTGTTGGATGAGAGCAGAGGCTTGTTTTCTTGAAACCCTCCCAAACAACTTGTGGTGATGTAGGTAATGTCTGATATTATTATTTTTTTTTTTTTTAGACTTTCTGACCCCAAAACCCAACTAATTTCTGCAATTCTCCAGCTGTGATCCTTGGAGATTCTTTGGCCACTTTTACCATCCTCCTCACTGTGCGTGGAGACAATATAGACACACGTCCTTTTCCAGGCCGATTCTTAAGATCTTCAGTTGATTGGAACATGTTAATTATTGCCCTGATGGTGGAAATGGGTATTTTCAATGCTTTGGCTATTTTCTTAAAGCCACTTCCCATTTTGTGAAGCTCAACAACCTTTTGCCATACATCAGAACTATATTCTTAAGTCTAACCCATTGTGATTGATGATTAAGGGAATTTGGCCTGTGTATTACCTCATATTTATACCCATGTGAAAAAGGAATTTGTGGCTAAACAATTTCATGTTCCTAGTCAACCAGGTTCACAAAAAAAAAAAACAACAAAAAAATGTAAAATATGAATGGGAATATACTTCAGATATATACTCATAAGAATTTCTAGGGGTTCCAATAATTGTGGCCAATGTGTTTTGGAGAAAATATTTATTTAATAATGAGATATTTCCCCTCTTTCAATTGTTTTACTTCAATTAAAGGTTAGATTTTTGTGAATTTTTTGAATGAAAGATCAAAAGGATAAACAATGCAGATTTTTTTCACAGCCTTCTTTGCTCATATATACCAAGGGTACCAATATTTTTTTGTCTCCACTGAATTACTGAAAGTACCCCTTTAGACCCTCAGGATAGTGTGTTATGTTTTTCATAATAAATAAATAAATAAATAAGAAAAATAGACAAATATTTTGACATTTTTTGGAAAGGGACATTTTGTTCAGATCAAAATTAAGGAATAGTTGCAATTTACACACCCTCCAAAATTGTATGACTTTCTAAATCGGAACACAAAGGATGTCGAATTTCTCTGTCTTTTCAATACAGTGGCAGTGAATATGCCTCACTTTAAAACTTAAAAAATGACCCAAACGTATCATAAAAGTAGTCCATCCGACTCGTGCATCATATTTCAAATTTTCTATAGGCTCGGGATACAGCGTGAATTAGTCTAATTCGGAAGCTCTTGCTCTGACAGCATATTGCCCTGCCACAGCTTTCCACCCTGGCACCTTTCAATAGCCCAAGCAAGGCATTAGGTATTTAGGCATTTTATTTCCAGAACATTTGGGAGATTTTAGTTTATTTTGACCCATTAATGAAGAAGTTCTCATGTGATATTGATGGATGGGCTTCACTACATTTGTCTAAGACTGGGAAGGTCAATGTTATAAAAATGAATTGTATCCCCAAATTCAATTATTTACTGCAGTCTCTCCCTCTAGAAGTTCCTCTTTCTTATTTTAAACAATTTGATAGAATATCTACATTTGTTATTTGGAATGGTAAATTACATTTCAGTAAGTTACTGTTGGGCGCTTCGTTCATGCCACTGAGAAACTCATGGAGGCAGGGATAAGGACTCAATCACGAGGTTTATTGAACAGGAGAATGTAGCAAAGAAGAAAGCAGGTGAGGCAATCCAGGAACAGTTTAGATGTAAACAGCAGTAATAGCCAGACATGTAAATATAGGGATGTACAGATGATAGGTGAACTCACAACAGTCCTTTGATCTATGCAGGAAACGTAAACAACACAGGAGTGTCCAATATGCTGGGGAATAAATAAATAAATGCGGAGGATGAACCAATACTAAACTCTGATGAGGGGGACAATAACTAGGTAAGTATATACACTGGAAGGTCTAGACAAAACTAGGAAATCCATAGTCTCCGGGGAAACACTGACAAGAACAGAC
The DNA here is from genome assembly GCF_019703515.2 of Myxocyprinus asiaticus. NCBI lineage: Eukaryota > Metazoa > Chordata > Actinopteri > Cypriniformes > Catostomidae > Myxocyprinus > Myxocyprinus asiaticus. Next base: position 15,367,651 of record NC_059368.1, read on the forward strand.
AATGACTCAGTGTGAGAGTGGGGTATAAATGAAGTCCTTGATTAGTCACTGATGAAGTGCAGGTGTGTGTGATCAGAAATCCAGGGAGAGTGAGCACTGTGTCGGCAGTGAGGGAGAGGGAGTCCGGTGGATCCGTGACAGAACCCCACCCCCCCCCCCCAAAAGGCGACTCCTGGTGCCCAAAGATGGAGGAGGGCAGGAGGAAACCGATGACAGGGAGGATCCAGGAGGACGATCAGGAGGAATTGGCAGATGATCCGGTGGCCAGGGACTGGGTCAGGAGGCTTGGGAGATGGCCACAGAGCAGGAGCAGGGTCAGGAGGCCTGGGAGGTGGACACAAAGCAGGAGCAGTGTCAGGAGGCCTGAGAGGCGGCCACAGGGCAGGGACAGGGTCAGGAGGCCTGGGAGGCGGCCACAGGGCAGGGACAGGGTCAGGAGGCCTGGGAGGCGGCCACAGGGCAGGGACAGGGTCAGGAGGCCTGGGAGGTGGCCACAGAGCAGGAGCAGGTTCAGGAGGCCTGGGAGGCGGCCACAGAGCAGGAGCAGGGTCAGGAGGCCTGGGAGGAACCGGCTGATCAGGAGGAGGAGGAGGAGCTAATGTCCTGGGTGTGCCAGCGGAGGAGAAAGGGCCATAGGTGGATCCGGAAGTGGAGCACCAGGAGTAGGAGCAGGCTGAGTCGTAGGAGGTGGAGTTTCTAGTGTTAAAGGCGGAGCCGTGGAGGGCTCGATGAAGGCAAGTGGAGCCAGGAGAGGTTCGACAAAGGCAGATGGAGCCAGGAGAGGCTCAACGGGCGGAACCATGGAAAGCGGAGCCACGGGAGGTTCGAGGAGTAGAGCCAGAGAAGGCGGAGTCGTGGAAGGCTCAAGGGATGAAGCCATGAAAGGTGAATTTGTGGAAGGCTCGAGGGACGAGGTCGTGGAAGGCGGAGCCATGGGAGGCTCAAGGGGTGTAGCCAAGGAAGGCGGAGCCAGGAGACACCTGAGGGGCAGAGCCAAGGAAGGCGGAGCCATGGGTGGCTCAAGGGGCGGAGCCATGGAAGGCGGAGCCACGGGAGGTTCGAGGAGTGGAGCCAGGAAAGGCAGAGAACTTAATCTCAATATAGGATTGTTTTCTTAGGAAAGTCAACGTCCAGAGAACATCAACATTCAAAAGGTAAACAATAAAGGCTTGAATCCGAGCACTGACATTCCCTGCCAGCCCTTGGCACAGGTGCATGCAGAACAATACCAAAACACTTCTCTTTAAAGTATAACAAAGTTTATTGATGCAGTAATATCAATTAATAATCAATACAATGCAGTCGATAAACTTCCGACTTCCAAATAGAAACTAAACAGTAACATGATTAGATATGGTAACAGATAAGCCTATAATACATGAGAGGAAGGTGTGTGTGTGTGTGTGTGTAAGGAGATAAGGATGGCACGTCACATGAGGTTTCCGGCCAGAGAACGGACTGGTTAATGGTGTCTGCCCGTTTAAGGCTTGTCTCCGCTGGTACGATAATTTAGGGACAAAGCTGTGCTCTGTCGCCAATTTATCTGCTCACCAAATGTATGTGCGGGTATGTTTGTGAGGGGTTGTGTGTGTGTGTGTGTGTGTGGTTAGCACGAGAGAGAGAGAATGGAGTGACGGCAGCGTGAGAGCGTGGAGTGACGTGAGAGAGAATGCATCCGTTAGTTTTAGCACTTAGAGACGCGGTGAACAGCTCATAATAGTAATATTAATGGGGGTTAAGGGGGATAATGGTTGACTTTGTGCATGTATATTTTGCTTTGTTCAGTGTTATGCTTGAGAATCAACCAAGTTTCTTTCTGTAGGTATTTAAAAATCAACCAAAAATTGAACACATTTTCCATTGAAAATCTTGATGTGATGAGTGAATTATGTTTAATTAATTTTTTTTTAGAGTGAACTATTCCTTTAAATGGGTCCATGAGGTCAAATGTTCATTCTGTTATTAACTTGAGATTCTTGGAGGTTTTTCCTTTTGATGTGAAAATGTATCTCCTATTGACGCTTGAGGATGTTGAGGAATAGGCATCCTTTCAGGAGTATTCCACATTTGATTAAACTTTCCCACATTTTATTTAACCAGCTTCAAACAAGGATGTTCATGTAGACTTAACCTGTGGCAGCGAGATTAGATTATCTTTAAAACTGCCTGTATCTCCATTCCATCTTCTCAATAATTATTCTACAATTACTTTCTTCCTCTAGTTATTCTTTCAAAAGCCAACGTTTGAGTGCGCATAAAGGTTTAATCAAGTCAGCGGTGAGCAGGAGGGAATTTTTTTTTAGATTTTTAGCTTGATGTGCACATAACAAGGGTGGAAAACAAGAGTGGAAGTAAAGGGAATGGCACAACAGATGGAAAAAAAGAATCCAGATGGAAGGGAGTAAATTCTTAGAAACTACTGTAAATACTGGGAAATCTTGTTAGTTTACCCTGATGCCCCCGTGTATCTCCGTGGGAGTACGACTTTTCTGCGAGGATGTGTGTTTACATCCCTTTGGACACACATTCGCTATCAGACCGTTGACCCCCTCCAGAGGGAAAGAAAGAGAATGAAATGAAAGGATGAGAGACGTTGCATTAGAGTACAGGGGAAGAGAGAGAGATGGAGATAAGGGTGAGAGAGAGAGAGACAGAAGGGCTCAGGGGAAGAGAGGGAAACCACTTGACAAGACATGAAACAGAGGAGATTAGAGAGGCTGAGAGACGGAGAACAGCAGGTCTTCAGAAGCTAATAAACATACACGTTTCACAGAAATTTGCACAAGCACTACTTGCTGAGATACCTTCGCTTGTACCATTCAGCACACTTTTCTTTACAGAGATTATGCTCACAAGAGACTTTTCTTTTAGGGGAGATTCTTTATGCATTATATAGGTACAGATATGGTACCGCAACCTTGCAAGCGAGCACATTTCAGGAAATAAATCCGCTGAGCTTCCAGTGCTTACTCATTGTTTACCTTGATTGTAAATGCAGCATGTGTAATACGCAAAGACTCATCGATCAATATCATACACAGGAATACTCTGGAAGGCCAGAGTGTGATGAAATAAAACTGAATGTATCTGAGTGAAGAGCTCCCTGGATATAAAAAGCATCTTCACCTCCAGCTATATCTAATGTTTATATTGTTGAGAGAGACAGGGAAGCATAAGGAGCTTTTTGTCAGTTCGACCTGAACTGTTCAATACTCTTGGAGAGCTTTTGGCACAAACAAGGCCCTCTTTACACCTGGAAATAACATCCATCTCTGGTAATCCAATCACAAGTGGTCAGTGGAGACTGATAGCTGGGTGATTCTCACAAAACCTGCAAGAAAATGTCCTGGGACTTTTTTTCTTACTAGTTAGTCGTCTAAAATTTTGGTCTTAACTTTTTCAGTCAGTTGCATAAAGACATAGATCGGTCTAATTCTAGACCAAAATGTAAGACAGCACACCCCTAGGCTAAACTTGTTGCCATGGAAAATAACTGTCAGCTGTGCCAGTGGGGGCTTCAGTTGAGACTTTGTAGAAGACTTTGACCTCTAGGATGGTCACAAAATTTCTTGTGTTTTTTATTATTTGGGTTAAAATCACTTAATTTGTTAATTATAATCAATTCTGAAGCATTGTATTCCTCAAATAAGCAAATATCTTCAGTGAATTAAAACCGAGCTGAGTGTCCACAGCCAGCCATTTTTGTTTTAAGTCATTCAGTGCATAGACATCTATACGTAGATACCTTATTAGCAGCTGTTCCTATGGACCGCGATACATCAGCGCGTTCGTCATATTGGAAAGGTCAAGAGCCGTACGTCAGCGCATGAAAGTAAATTGACATACTGTCTGCAACAGTCTGGAATCTTTTCCAGCCAACTTTCAGATTATCTGATTTTCCAAAAACATTGGGCAATATTTTAGATGATATAAAACTTCCTGACTTCACTTCTAAAACATTTTTTTTTTCGTAGCAAACTGCAAATAAGGTCCTCTACAAATGAATATATCACAACCAGTGGCGATTTTAGGGGGTGGCCTGGGCCAACCCCAGAACTGATTGGTAGTTCATCATGTTCATCAACACAAGAACGAAGAACCAATAGAAACACCTGTCAATCAAAGATGACACCTCAGGTCATTTGTAGACCCTACACCACATTCAACATGTTATCTTTATATTGACATGAAATATGAAAGGCCATGTTTTCTGATTTAATGACGGAGGTGTGTAAAGCGTTTTACAGATGTATATGTTCAATAGCTAAAGTTATATATATATATATATATATATATATATATATATATATATATATATATATATATGGCTAACCCATGTGTGAAATGGAAGGGTTTGTGCTGTGACTGTACTTTAAATCTTTACATGAGTTATTTATGAGCTCTTTATGTGTATTATTGGTCAGTCAGACAAATAAAACCTTCAAAGTTTTTATACCTTATTTGACATTTTAAATGTGCAGAGGCAGGGCAAATTGCACTTAAATGCCGCAAATAATTTGACTAACTAATTTATTTGGGATTATTCAAAGTTATTGAAGCTATCAGAACATGTGGAAAATAAACCTGTGTAGACACTGTAAATAGAGTTTTGTTTTTTACTGTATACAGAGCTCAATCTGCGATTTTGGGGTTTCCAGACAGACACCCTCGTAGCTAATTTCACACACTGATTTGTACCCAATTTAACAATATTTCTGTTGGAAAGCAGTTATAGCTAATAAATGAATGAATAATTGATTGAATGATTGATTGAATTGCATTTCCCCCAGGATAACAGCTATGAAGGGAACCAAAGATATTCAAATCTTTTTCTTCTTCAAAAAAAAAAAAAAAAAAAAAAAAGTCAGAACCAGCTGCAGCTACTTCCAGCAGCAGTGGAAAAGCTCACTCACTGCCTGGATACAGCAGTGATCAGTCAGCTCCCCCTGCACAGCACGGTAAGTCATGTTTAGATATTCCCTGTGACTTCTGGATGAACATATATATATATATATATATATATATATATATATATATATATGTACTCTTACATATGATCAGATATCACTGCAGTAGAAGATTAGTTAAAAATAGTTTTAATATAAATCATCACACACACACACACACACACAAATATCATCCTAGCTCCACCGGCAATGCAGAGAGAGAGAGAGAGAGAGAGAGAGTGTACAACGCAAAAGACATAGACACCTCCAACCTGATGTCTCTTTGTATTCAGACACTGCAGCTTCAACTTCAGTTGACTGGCCACATTCACAACAGAAAGTTGTGGGAGATGAGTGTGATCCAGGAGTGTCTGGAGCACCACCTGCCTCACCTCACAATAGTGTCAAATTCAGTTGCTTCCTTTTCTGAGTTCCATGAATAGTTTTTTGTGCTCATATTTGATTTAATTAAAAAAGGGTGATCCACTTTTGCTGAGTGTATGATATTCATTTTCTAATACAGACCCACACTTTAGCATACACAATATTATTAATATCTCAATACAGAACATAAAAAGATACAGGAAGAAAAGTCACATCAATGTGTCCATGAGCAAACTATGAATGTGATGGTTATTATTTTTATCACTTCAGGTTCTTCATCTAGTTGGGAAAGTGATTCTAATGACATTACAAGAGGTGATGTTGACACCATTGATGAAAAGGCTCTTCAGGCTATAAAAGCACATGCTGCCCCACCCAGACCCCTCGGTATGTTTTGACATTTAATCTTTCAGTCTAAAAAACATTATGAGTGCCTTCTATGTAATTATAACGGAGCAAGTTGTAATACTGACTGTTACTTAACTTTGTAACTAATCCTTTTGAATGTAATTTGAATGTTACATTCTTGCTCATATGACATGCCTTATAAAATGATGTAACAATGCATTGAAACATTGCCCCAGTTAGCCTCACAGTGATGGACTGATTTTGATTATTATTTGCAGATGTTTCACAGTCCAGAGCAGCAGGTCCATCACAGCCTTATCTGAAAGTATTTCCTCGGACACTGCAAGGTAACAGGAAGAGGTGCTTCCAGAGTGACTGGTATAAACAGTATCCATGGCTTGAATATTCTCAAAGCCAAGACTCTGTCTACTGTTATGCATGTAGGCATTTCTCTCTGCCAAATACCCCAGCATCTGTGTTCACGTCACAGCAAGGCTTCAATCATTGGAAAAAGGCAATGTACAGAGATGCTGGGTTCAAAGCACATAAGTCAGAGGGTCATGTCAATGCTATGTTTGCATGGGGTGAGCACAAGAAGGCAGTACTCACTGACTTCTCCATACGTGATGCCATTAATGAGGCATACAGTAAGAAGGTCCAAGAGAATCGAAAGTACATTAAACCAGTGGCTGAAGTACTTCTTTTAACTGCAACACAAAATATTGCCCAACGAGGTCACCGTGAGACAGAAGAGGCAGATAACGGGGAACTTTTTAGAAATATTGGAGTTGATTGCAAAGCATGACCCAGTGGTACAGAAAAAAATGACGGGAAGCCACAATGCAAAGTATACAAGCTCTGTAATACAGAATGAAATCCTGGAATGCTTGGCAAATATGGTCCATGAAGACATAATTGAGGAAGTGAAGCAAAGTGAAGTTTTCTCTGTGATTGCCGATGAGACCAAAGACCTGAAAAAGAAGGAACAACTCTCAGTGGTACTTCGCTACTACTACAATGGAGAAGTGCATGATAGTTTTCTTGACTTTCAGCAAGCAACAAGATTAGACGCAGAAGGACTTAAGGACAAAATAATCAACTGCTTGGAAAGATATGGACTTGAGTACAAATCTAGTCTTGTTGGACAGGGTTACGATGAAGCATCCGTAATGAGTGGGAAACACTCTGGAGTGGCAGCCAGAATAAAGACTGATGCAAAACATGCATTTTATGTACATTGTAATGCACATTGCCTCAACTTGGTACATGTTGTTGCTGTAAAGGCAGTCCCAGAGGCCGATTGCTTTTTTTTCTTTATTACAGAAGCTTTATGTGTACATGTCTGGGTCCTATGTTCACCAGAAGTGGCTGGATGTGCAAAAAGAAATATATGGAGGTCAGCCAAGGGAGTTGCAAAAGCTCAGTGATACGAGATGGGCATGTAGATACTTGGCTTGCAGGAATCTAATGGACAGATTACCTGCTGTGCTTCGTCTTCTGCATGAAATTGCTACAGAAAATAGTGGAGAAGGATCTGTAGATGCTCGAGGTTTACTTTCTCAGTTAGACTTAGGCTTTGTCAGTCTTCTTGCAACTTTCCGAAGGCTCCTTGGCGATGCAAAGCTGCTATCTGACACCCTCCAATCTCCTTCACTTAACCTGTCTATGGCTGTGGATTTAGTAAATGCACTTAAAGACTCATTTCAGGAGTACAGAAGTGAGGCATTTGTTGACAGTCTGTGGAAAGATATTGTAGACGCTGCCACAAATTGCAGTATAACTATTGAAAATGCAGAGAAGAAGAGGTCTCAAAACGTTAGCTCCAGACTTGGTGGGTCTATCATAACATCTACAGTAGGTCAGCACAAATGTAACACTGGTGACAAGGATAACTTTAGGAGGACAATGTTCTACCCCATTGTGGACACCATGCTTGGAGAGTTTCTCCAAAGATAACTGTGACCTAATGAGAGGAATACATGCTCTTGACCCAAAAAGCACAAGTTTCATTCAAGAGGAAACAGTCTATCGCTTAGGAGAAATTTATGAAAGTGATTCTGAAGATCTCAGTCCACCAAGCAAGGAGGCTTTTGCAAAGGAAACAGCAAAGTGGAATGCAGAAGCTGTCAAGTATTGTTGAATTTGCAGTGTTCCTTGAGCCTCATAAGGATGTTTTTCATGAGCTCTTTCATCTGTGTAAGATAGCCATAGCCCTGCCAGTAAGCAGTGCAGCATGTGAGTGCAGCAGCTCGGCTCTTAAACTGATCAAGACCCATTTACGCACAACTATGACAGACGTCAGACTGAGCAACTTGGGTGTCCTTAGCATTGAGGCTAGAAGAGCTAAGTCACTTGACATGGACAAGTTTATCCAACTTTTTGCTAGCCATCACCAAAACAGGAGACTTAATCTGATTTAAAAATGGATTTGTGGATTATGGTTCTTGTAAAAGCATTTAAGAAGGAGAAATAAGCAAGAGCTTATTAGAAACCTCATATTGTTCTTGAGAGTTTAAGTTTACAGAACATTGTTTTATTGTATGTACTGTATTATCCTCTTATTGTTCTTAAGATTAAAAGTTTACAGAACATTGTTTTATTGTACATACTGTATTATCCTCTTATTGTTCTTGAGAGTTTAAGTTTACAGAACATTGTTTTATTGTACATACTGTATTATCCTCTTATTGTTCTTGAGATTAAAAGTTTGCAGAACTAGACTTGAAAGTCCATTCTTTATAGGATTACCTCACAAGGTTATCTGTTATTAATTATAAGATTAAGATATAAGGTTAATATAAGATTAATTAACTATAAGATAATTTGGTGCAAATTATACTGGAATTTTGTTCTTTTGACTGGATTGATTTGTTTTAATTTAACCACAAGGAGGCACCTCAATCAGTTATCACCTGTACTTGTATCTTTTTATGATTATACAGTATACCTGATGTTATAAGCAGATTCATTATCTACAATGAGAATAGCTCTTAAAAATGTGTAACTGACTTTTCCTAAACAATTTAAAAATGGATGTTATGTTAAAATAACCAGAGATTCCCAGAAACTGTAATAGGTTGAAATAGAACAGGAATAGAAAACTGTCAAATGTCAAAACAACAGTCTGATATTGAATACAAACAATTCAGTGAATGCTAACATGAGTTTAAGATTTAATTTATTCTACATGTGTAGATGCTGAAGCAAAGCAATGCGATATTTACACATTTTGATCATGTGCCATTCATAAAGGTTCTTCCGGTATCGCCACCCCACACTAGGTCTGTGCCCCATCTTGACCACCCCAGTAAAAATTTCCTGGATACGCCACTGATTACAACATGCTAAAATTTGCACCCAGTCAGTCAATTCATTACATGATAAACTGTTTCCACACAAAAGCAGTTTATGCAGCGGTATTCTACTCCATTCACTGGCATTTAAACAGCTCTCCTTGTTGACTGTTCCAAGATGGTGCCACGGTTGACGTATCTGAACCAGCCGAATGAGGCATCTACATATGTACTGTATATCTATGGTTCAGTGTCTCACTTTTTTCACAATGCAATGTGTCTTACTTACTTTTCGGGGAAAAAAAGATGGTTATTATGATACGCTCATTACTTCAGCTTGAAAAAAATATTGAATAAAAAGATATTGAAATTATAAAGAATTCATACATCATAGTAGTACTTCCTTTGTATGGCCTTTAATAGCTGATTTGAATAAAAAAAAAAGCCATTGTACAATAGCATGTTTTTTTTTTACTGTAATACAGTAAAAAAAAAAAAAAAAAAAAAGACATGTTAATGACAATGATCGTTATTGACAATGATCATTGAAAACAATGGGAATAGTAAAAGTAAAATGTCTCTTGTGTTACGGTAATGAGAATTGGAGGGTAAATGTGTTCATGCAAAAATTTGAATGGTCCTAAATGTAGGCTTCGATCGACTTTCTGTATTTTGTGTAACTTTTTACCAGTAGTAGGCTACTCTGCTGGCCAGGTTCTTACAGCTACAGCTGAACGTCTGATCAGTTGCCATGACAACACTATTTTTTATTTATTTTTTATTATTATTATTTCTGCAAGTGCCGATTTGAAAGGTGTGAAGTGATTCCCTGTGCTGCCATTAGAGAGATCAGTTGGAATTGTGGAATGCGTGAGCATGTGTGTATGCATGCTGGTTTAGTCTCTGTGTGTACAAGGTTTCTATTGCAGCAAAAGCAGGTGTCACGTTATCTCGTTATCGCAGCTCGACCATATCCCTGATGACCCAGACACTGCAAGAAACAGTGAGATCTCTAAATCTACTTATCAAAAAATTTCTACTATCTCACAAGCTACAGCCACGGTACAGCTTATACACACAACAAACACCATGAGAGTCACAGAAAGAGAGATAACACAAAGGAATGTGGGACATATAAGAGACAAAGAGAAGAAATATGTTGTATATGGATAGTTGATAAATGGATGTGGACATGAACTTTACTTTGATCAAGATATTAGTGTAGATTGTATGTATTTGTATATGGGAAAGAATATATTTTTTGATGCTGTTACAATGGCCCATGTTCACAAAAAAATCTTAAGGCTTAAAGTATAACTCCTAATGTGGAAATTTAGAATGGGTGTGTCACTCCTAATTTTAGGACTCATAAAATTTTAATCTAAGAGTAATTTATTATGAAGCATTTTAATGCTAAAAGTCGCAATTTCAAATCACATGATTGCAACACGCTCCAAAAAATTTGAGGCAGGGGCAATTTAAGACTAGTAACAATTTGAGGAGTTGAAATAGCAAGGCAATGTGAAACAGGAGAAGTTAAATAGGTGAGGCAATTGTGTCATAGTACTGTGTACTGTATAAAAATAGCCTCCAAAAGCAGCCTATTCCTTCAAGAGCAAGGATCGTTCGACTTGTCAATTTGCCAACAGATGCTTCAGCAAATAATCCAGCACTTTGAGAACAATGTTCCCCAAAGACAAATTGGAAGGATTTTGGGCATTTCACCCTCTACAGTGTACAATATATTTAAAAGATTCAAGGAATCTGGTAAAAATCTCGGTGCATAAAGGGCAAGACCAAAACAACTTCTGAATGCACGTAATCTCTGATCCCTCAGATGTCACTGTCTTAAAAAACATCATTCATCTGTAATGGATATCATGAACATGGGCTTGGGATTACTTTAGTAAACCTTTGTTAGTCAACACTATTCGCCGCTGCATCCACAGATGCAAGTTAAGACTTTACTATGCAAAGCAGAAGCCCTACATCAACACTGTCCAGAAGCGCTGCCGACTTCTCTGGTCTCGGTCTCATCTTTGAAAGAAAGTAGAACAATGGAACTGTGTTTTTTGGTCCGAAGAGTCCACATTTAAAAAAGTTTTTGAAAAACACAGCCATCGTGTTATCCAGGCCAAAGAGGAAAAGGACCATTCAAGCTGTTATCAGTATCAGGTCCAAAAGCCAGTGTCTGTATGGGCCAGGGGTGTGTCAGTGCCCATGGCATGCATAACTCGCACATCTGTGAGAACACCATGAATGCAGACAGATATGTAAAAATTTTGGAGCAACACATACTGCCATCCACCACCATTTTTTCCAGGGACGTCCTTGCATTTTCCAGCGGACAACTTCAAACCACATACTACCTGGATTACAAGTACATGGCTGTGTGAGTAAAGAGTGCGGGTGCTAGATTGGCCTGCCTGCAGTCCTGACCTATCTCCAACTGAGAATGTGTGGTGCATTATGAAGCGCATTAGATGGCAACGAAGACCCCGTACAATTGTGCAGCTAAAGACCTACATAATGGATGAATGCTTAATAAGTGTTATTAGAAGAAATGGTGATGTTTTACAGTGATAAACACTTGACTGTCCCAACTTTTTTGGAGCGTGTTGCAATCATCTGATTTGAAATTACTGTACATGAATATATATATATATATATATATATATATATATATATATATATATATATATATATATATATATAATGAAATGCACAGGGTAAAACATTATATAATGTGTAGTTGAAGAGCTTTCAATAAAGCAAAGGGTGATTATAATTTACAAATCACTCATTTTTGTTTTTATTAGCATTTTTCATACTGTCCCAAATTTTTCAGAATTAGGGTTGTATATTATTGACATTAATCTTTAAAAAAAAGTGATCACCTGAATCGAAAGGGTGTTTCTGTTATTGTAAATTGAGATGCAGTTACCTCTCAATTACAAAACAACCCAAATACACCGGAGAGAAAGGTTTTGACAGCTCTGTGGCCACACCTTAAACTGATTAGCACAGATTAATTGGGAATTTCATCCATCAGCAGAATCATCTGTCAAACTATAAATGCCCACTCCAGTCCACACATCATCCAACAATTCATAGCATGTTTTCCTGCAGATGCGCGCTAGCGAATGGTGTTGACTAACAAAGGTCTACTAAAGTGCCGCCTTCTCACGCACTCTGCCAACAACAACTCTGTCTCTACCTCATTCACATACACACAGCATGACATGAAAACTCATTATGAAACTCATAAAGATGATTAATAAAAAAATAAATAAATAAAAAAAAAAACAACAAGGAGCTTGGTTTAAATGTTTTTCATCTTTGTTATCTGACAAACATCATTTGGAATTAACTGTCAATGCTTTAAAAAAAGGCAAGTGACAGAGAATTAGTTTAATGCAACCTCTGCTTATTACATCTGGTTTGACTCGAAATGTTTCAGCATTGGCAGCTTTTATGGGGGCTTATTGTTGTGACATTCATTTTACTGTAGTTTTTAAGCCACCTGTAGTTGTTATAACACCCTATAACATATTCATCCAGACCCTTAGCTGCTTGCCATCACCAGTTACGTTAGTCTAGCTGATAACAACAACTAAGCGGAAGTGTGGAGCATCCAATAGGAAGTCTCTTGCCGTAATGGCGCCACCCATGGAGACGTCAGGAAAAAGGTGGATAGCTCTATTACATTTTTAATAAGCTACATTAGGGAAGTGAGGGAATATCATTAATTTTTGTTACAACTATGGCAGTATATAAATGTTCTTTAAATTTATTTTTTATTTTATAGTTTTAAATGTGTTTAGGATACTGTTTTTCTTTACAAAAAGTCAAAGTATGTTTTATAGAAATCATGTTACATTTTACCATGGTAGTGACAATGCATGCTTGATTTCACCTGAGGTTACCATGGTCTTGTTACAAATAAATACCATTGTATAAACTATAAAAACTATGTTACATTTTCATAAGGGCAAATGTAAAATAGAATAAAGGGCTTTAAAGCCCTAAAGATTTATGGACAAAGCTAGTTTTCCTTCTGTGTAAAATATTTTGATGCAAAAGAATAAATAAAAAAATAATAATTATTATAATTATAATAATAATAATACAATTAAAAAATAAAGTTTATTGGTTGTTTCCTGAATAAAAATAAAATCCATGATTAAAGTAAAACTTTGTGTACTTTATTAGACATAACAAGGCAATCCCTTAAAGTAGTCAGTTTTAATATTTCAAAATTGAATTAGCCTTATTCAGGGTTTATTAAACTAACCAGCTGCAGATAAAGACCTGAGACTTGACTTAGTCTTGGCCTTGAAAGACTTAAGTCTTGACTTGGATTCCACCTCAAAGACTTGAGACTTGGACCTCAGGGACTTGTGAACATGTCTGATACTAACCATGTTTCATTTTGTGGTTACTATGATTTTACTAGAAAAATAGCATGGTGATACTATGGTTACTGTAGTAAAACTATGGTTAATTTTTGTAAGGTAGGATTAGGGGTTGGTGTAGGGTGTCTGTGGGACTCCAAATAAACAATAAAAATGCGGCAGTGATGCCACTATACTGCGTGTTAGTATTTAAACAGGGGTGAAAGAGCATCTGCCACTATTTGCAGAAGAAGATGCTTTTTGTTGCTTTTTACACTTAGTGAAAATAGCATCTGTTGCTATTTGCATTTATTATAAATAGCATCTATTTATACTAAGCACTTAGTGTAAATAGTATCTATTGCTATTTGCATATATATATATATATATAGTGCTCTCTGTCTTTGCTGACAAATAGCGCTTGCCTGTCTTCCAATAATTTGAGGTGATTTAAAAGCGTGCGCTCATGTAAAACGTGACTTCATCCATAGCAACGAGGTCAACTCTGCCTTGCTCTTATCTTAAAGGTGCACTCAGTAACTTTTTATTTGTGTCATCTTGGATTTACAGTGACGCCTAATGGTGTGGATGCAGCATCACTCAAAATCAATAGTTTTCAGTTACAGATGTCATTGAAGAAATGTACTATACACAGTCAGCCATGATTAATTTAATCCAAGCATGAACGTGTCCAGTAACAAGAAGTTACTGAGATTAAGAGAGTAGTATACAGTTGGTCATGTGATTCTAAAATGGCAGCCCCCATAAGGGTGCCCCTGCCCCATGTGGAATAAACAGCTTTGATAAGGTTACTGATATGACTAGAGTCCTCATCTCATGTGAGTGGTCATGATTTTATATGTATGTTTCAAAATTGCAACATATTTCTTTAGGAGTACAACTTTTTTAATGAGGAAAAAATTACTGAGTGCACCTTTAAGATTTCCTTAATAAAAGTTGCTCTTAGCAGTTTTGTGTATAGTTTTTAAGCAAAAACTCCTAGCTAGGAACTCTTCGGAAAACTCCTAGTGGTAAGATAAAAATCTTTGTGAATAAGGGCCCTGGTCATAATTCTGGAAAAAAAATGCATTCACAATTGAGTTGAAAAATTAATTTTAAAGTAATTTAACATGTCACCACAGGACACTGTCACATCATGTGACAGCTTAAACTGAGTATCCATTTTATAGCTTTAAAACTAACAATTAAGATTTGTTCTTGAAGTCCCCTTATGTACTGGTAACTAACCGTCAAAATAAAATGTAAATGGAGTAAAAGTGGAATTTTAGAATGAAAATGCAATTTTTGAATCGTGCTCACCAGTGTTTATGGTGCAATTACTTTCTGGTTCCCATGGGACAAGAACTTGTGTATCGAAGGTTGCTCGTGCAACACGCCGTTAGTGGAATGAAAAGTGACCATGATTCAGGGTTACATTTCAACCATGGTCATAATGGCCATGGTTGAAATGATGCAGAATTGTCTGATGTTGGATGGTGCTTATCAGTAATTCAGCAATATGGGGTTGATTTCAGGGTACATGAACTTTCGGAAGCAACATATTGATTTCCTGTGTGATCAGGTTGTTTATAACAGGTGCAGATACAGGTGCACATGCCTAAATAATGTAGCAAGTGACAGTGGTCTGTGCTGTTTGCCACAAACAAAAGCTATATGATTCCATTTACAAAAATATATATTTTTTAATTAAAAAAAATAATGCAAAATATATTTTATATTTTAATATATATTTCATAGCCAGTGAGAAATATTTATGGGTGGTAAATGTTCTCAATTCATTTGCCATTGGCAGGTTTGGCGAAAAATTAACTGTAGCCCCTGATAACAATAACAACTGAATAGATTTACAATTTACATTTAGATTTATTTCCCAGATGCTTTTGTGCAAATAGGAACAAAACAAACACAGGTAATTGAGCGAAGTACAGTTTAACAATGGTGAGAAATGCACTATGCAAAATGCTTGACACTGATTTGTGGTGAAAGTTTTCTTTTGTGTTGTGTGAAAATGATGCTGGCACCATTAAACAAGTTGAGAAAGAGCAGAAGAGTTTTTTCAGCCAAAAACAGAAGTAATTACTGTATATGTTTATTGTGTGCATGCATATGTGTATGAGACAGACTGAGAACAAATGTGCATTTCTGTTTAGTTGTATACTTTTTAGATGTGGTCGAATATTTTCAGCATAATTGCTGTATTGGAGGTGTGTGGATTTGTGTGAGTCTCTGTGTGTTTGTGTTTTTACCCTACTTAACTGCTAAAACAGAGGGAAATTTCACACTCCAGTCAACTCGAAAACAGATGGAGTACAACAACCATTTTAAGTGTCAGTTGGAGTAAAAAATTAGTTCAGACTCAACTTGTGCAGTTGTTGGATGTCATAACTTAATGTACAGTAACAAACCAAATGTCATCTACCCACTCCCTAAACTTTGATAGGTAAGGCAATAAATGGTTATTGCAACTTTTTAAAGCAGGGGTGGGCCCGCAAGACCATTTTACCCAGCACGCAAGGCCATTTGAGAAATAATTTGAAAAGCAAAAAACCAGAGGCCTGGGTAGCTCAGTAAGTAAAGACGCTGACTACCACACCTAGAGTCCAGTCAGGCTTCCTAAGCAACCAATTGGCCCGGTTGCTAGGGTGGGTAGAGTCACATTGATTTAACCTCCTCGTGATTGCTATAATGTGGTTCTTGCTCACGGTGGGGTGCATGGTGAGTTGTGCATGGATGTCGCAGAGAATAGCATGAGCCTCCGCGGTACAAGCCACATGATAAGATGCGCAGATTGATTCGTCCTCCGCCACCCGGATTGAGGTGAGTCACTATGCCACCACGAGGACTCAGAGCGCATTGGCAATTGGGCATGCCAAATAAAAAAATAAAATAAAAAAAAACTGGCCTTGATTCCATAAACAATAAATAAAAATAAAATAATTATTAAAAATAATTTTAAATAAAAACAATGCAAAATATTGTACAATAGAAAGACTTTTTTTTTTGTATGGCCCACATATAATTTTGTAAATACTCGAATGCAGGGTCGTTTATAGCTACAAGCAGTATGTTATTGTTTTTTTTTTTTTTTTTTTAAATATACTAAAAGCTGTGAGTAAGACTAAGGCATCTGTTACAGCTCAATTAGACAGGTATAAGGGCCTTGTGGCCTGAGAGGGAAGGGAGAATGGGGGGATATTATTTAGGGCCCCCATATGCTCAGAAACAGCCCTGCTCGAATGGCCCTTAATAGGAAAAAAGTTCCCCACCCCTGTTGTAAAGTATCAGCACTATGGAGCAACACATTTTATTATTGGCAGATGCTATTTGCACCCCAATGCAAGTAATGGTATATGCTATTTACATCCCAGTGCAAATAGTGGCAGATATTATTTGCACTCCAACCCTGGTGCAAATAGTGTCAGATACTTCCTGGATGAGCAAAAAGATGGACACTAAATATCAGCACTCTAGGAACGCTTCTTGTCCAGACAGATTAGAGGACTGCAACTAACTGTTATATAATGAATTATTAATTAATAATTGAGGCACTTCTAGACTGCCTTTACAGATTCCAGTTAATAAAACACACCTAATGTATGACTGGATAATGCAAAGGTGAACAAAAAAGTGCTGCTTTCTTCCCTCATCACATTGAGTTTTCACATCAAAACCAAGTCAAGCCCCAAATGTTGTTCTCCCCTCTTACTTTGAAAGCTTTCATAAACAAATACAAATTAGAGGCTTTCATTCACTATTCATGCGTTTTTATTGTCATCCAGAAGTTATTTCGAGATTTGCGCTGACTCCGAATGGCCTCACAAATTGAATTAATTAAATTCTTATCAGGCAGGGAGCAGCCACTTCGTCTCACTTGATGAGGTAAAAGCACTCGGCTTCTAACAGATATGCACTGACAAACTCTTTATGTGTGTTTGTTTGGGAGAAACAGTTTTTTTCATGTTTGCCTTCATTAATGTTATGTGAGACACTATTTACCTCAGAATTAGGTGGGCCTTGGCTGCAGGGATTCCATTGGTATGGAAACTGACTAATATAAAAGCTGTTTCTCACTTCCGATCCAGATTTCACACAGAGTGCCTGTGTTCTGGGTCAAATTGGCTTTCTAATACATTGCAGTGGGAAAAATATCTGAGCAGACAATTATCCACGTCTGAAATGTAAAGCAGCAAAAAGGCCTCTGCAAGTTGTAGCCTCAAATGCTCTTCAAATGCTGTAAACATACAAATCAAACACTTAAAGGGATAGTTTATTAAAAAAATAATAATTTACAACACCCTCATGTTGTTTCAAACTTTCTTTCTTCGGTGGAAACCATAGGAGATATTAGGCAGAATGACAGCCTCAGTCACAATTCACTTTCATTGTATGAATAAAAAGATTCAATTTAAGTGAATATTTTGGGTTTTCAACAACAGATTAAATTTCATTTTTTGGCAGAACTTTAATATGGAGTGCTGTACAACTATTAGATTGCCTTTTACTTTCAGTCCATGGGATTCTCACTCCTGCAGAGAGCCATTGTTCAAAGCATCAACACGGGCTGTGAGTTGACCTTCTTGTAAAGACCTGTTGAGGATTGCAAGAAATCGTGCCTGGAAGCATCTAATCAAAGCATGCATTCGACACATAATGGCAGAAATGCACCAGAGACCTGTGACATTTCCATCTTTTTGCACATTAAGTAATTGTTCAACGATGATAATGATCAAAAACACTGTCATTATTTTGTGGAAAACACTAGGTTGAAGTGTGGTGACAAAGCAGTGACATTTCTCCAGCTCTATTGCTTTGGCGATGTGTCTTTTAATATGCACTGGTCCAGTGCCTCATTCAGGAGTGTGTCGCTAATTAGATGTGGCGATTAAGTTTAGCTAATGTAATCGCATGTTTACTTTTAATTAGTGACTCCAGTCAAGCAATTGTCGAAAAGAAGCATCTAGCTGTCCTTGTATGCCACACATTCTAGACCTTAGTCTCTCAAACTTTTGTTGCCACTGAAAGCACTTACTGAGCTAATGAAGTGAAATTAGCCCAGGGGTTAAACTGGGTTGTGGTGACACTGACCCCTAGTGTATACTACTGCAAGCTGGTAGTACGAAATGGCCAAAAGAGTCTGTAAAAACCCCCCTCAAACAAGTGCTGTGAAAGACTTAATCTTAGTAGCTTAACAGTAGCTTTAGTCACATTCTGGCAAGAATCTATTCAGATGTCCAGAGCAATGGGAACAGACAAGCAGGGTTTTAATCCTTGCCAATGGATTGGTCTCGGGGGAGAGAGAAAGAGGAAGATTTGAGGTTTGGATTGTTTCCCTTTTCGAGAGCCCACTTGAATCCTTGCTTCAAGTGGATAATTGAACCTTTGCCCAGTATCAGTATGTTGCCTAGTTCACACACTTAACATTTGGCTTCTTTCCAGATGTGTGTGTGTGTGTGTGTGTGTGTTTCTTATCTTGGAGGACTTGATAAATAGTATTAGTCTTGGTTACAGGATTTAACATAGAGTACTCAACAGATATTTCACCTTGAAATCACTTCTTTGAATACAACACCTTACAAATGTGAGTTGAATGCTTTACTATGACTCTCACACTCTGTGAATATGTACATTATTTGAGATATATGTAATGAGTTTGGCTAACATGCTAAAGCTAGTGGCAACAGAGTGCTTGCTTTAGAAATGTCATTTTCATCAGCTGAGAAACGGTCAGGGTTGGGGAGTAACGGAATACATGTAACGGGATTACGTACTTAAAATACAAAATATAAGTAACTGTATTCCACTACAGTTACAATTTAAATCATTGGTAATTAGAATACAGTTACATTCAAAAAGTATTTTGATTACTGAAGAGATTACTTTGCATTTTATTGTCATTTGTTTCATTTAATATTTAGTCCTTTCAGATGGAAAACATTTATACATATAAATGATGCGATCAAAAGTGCATTTGAACGGCAGTGAAACACTTTCTTATGATGTGTTACATTCATACGAGCAGACAGAGAAATAAGTCTGAAGTAAGTTTGGAGCAGAAGAAATAGAAATAAACCTTGTGTAAATTGTCAGCTTTACGCTAAGCTAAAATGCTATTTCTAGCCATTTTACATGCACGTTACCGGCATGATCATATTTTTTTATCAAGAAAATTCACGTTGGATTATAATTTCTTCTTTTCTAGTAAGACCTGTGATATTAAGGCAAAAAATCGTATTCTTGATAATAATTTTTGTATTGTTTTCCTGTAAAAATATCTAAAAATCCTTAAAACAAGATCAGTTTGATTTATCTTTTTTAGAAACAACACTGCATAAGATATTTAGGTTTTTCAGAGAATGTATTTTAACGTGTATTTTGTCTTACTGAACTGGCAGAGTTTTTATAGTCAAAACAAGTGAAAAAATCTACCAGTGCTGAAGAAGTAATCCAAAGTATTTAGAATACGTTACTGACCTTGAGTAATCTAACGGAATATGTTACAAATGACATTTTACAGCATGTATTCTGTAATCTGTAGTGGAATACATTTCAAAAGTAACCCTCCCAACCCTGGAAATGGTGAATGCTTTTGTGTAGTAAGAAAAAACTTTAGTGTTCCATTTAGGACAGTACTACACTTTGAAAATTAATTCACTAAATGGCCAGTTGCATAGTGTACAGTATGTGATTTGCCACCTTTTTTTTTTATTTTAAATTGTTCATATATATGTCAGTTTTACATCTGTAGTGGCTTGTTTCTGGGTTTCTCTAAACATGAGTACCCTGGTTGTCAGAGGGCAATGGCCCAGTTGGCCCGATCCATAATCCACCTTTGCACGTAGGGTTTATGTAGGAAATGTGGAAATGAAGTTTCCCTCCTATCAGCCAAGAGACTGAATTGGAGTAGGCCGCAGCCAAGGATCAGGAGATGACTTTCCATAACCGTCCCTCATTCAGCACAACACACGAAAGACATGCTTCTACACACATGCATACATGTGCATACATTAATAATACATTAATAGCTCATCCTCTCCATCAGGTCAGTCATGACAAAACTGGTACAGATAATTTTAAAAGAACATCCTTGTCCTTGTGCCTTTCTAACTGATAAATGTTCCCACTTAGTTCCTAGCATCTCTCATCCCCTCTTCCTCCCTCACTCTTTCTCACCCTGTCTTAAAGTGAGGGCAAAGGCAAGACTAATGAAAGTTTGTAATTAATTAATTGGCCTTGTACGTGTTGTATTCATCAATTTAATTAGTTTTCTCAATATCGATTAGTCCGACCTAAATAAGTGCCTCACCATGGGTATCAGTGACATGCACAGACCTTAACATGAACAGAGTGTGAAGAGTAATCTGCCGTCAGTAGTTGCTGAGCGTGGGGTGGGGGTTTGTGCTGTAGTGAAGGCACCTTTACATTTGTGAAGGGCATCTTTAGATTTGTGAAGAGTAATCTGCCGTCAATAGTTGCTGAGCGTGGGGTGGGGGTTTGTGCTGTAGTGAAGGCACCTTTACATTTGTGAAGGGCATCTTTAGATTTGTGATGAAAGGTAGCCCCCGTTCTGTGCACATCAGTAATGGGTATGGTGACTTGTTTAGAGACCCCATAAAATCGTTTGACGAGCACGGTTTTATTTTCTGTGTTGATGCATTTCCTATTGAAACAGGATGTATTGGCAGGGCATATCGAAGGGCTTGTCCCTTGTTTAAGTAGCCATTAGGCTTTAGTTTGCAAGAGGGTTGCAGGAGGTATTAGGGAAGGGACATTCTCATTCTGAAAAACATTTGATTGGACAGAAATTTGTGCAGTGCACAATAAGTCATCAATGTTTTTGGTCAGTTTTCCCAGAAGAGAAACATTGATGTAATATCTGTTTAAAGGGAATTTTGCCGATGTTTAGGAGTACTCTAGCACTAAAGGAATTTAAACTAATGCACATGGACTAAAAGCCACAAAACTTTCATATGGATTTAATGCGGTCCTTAACTTCCTTTTCTTTCTTTCCTTCTCTCTGGGTGTCACTGCACAGCTTTTGCATCATTTCCTTGGCTAAATTAACCCACCAGAGTGCAAAAGTGCAGAATGTTGTTTGATGCTGGGACCAATAAAAATCCTGCTGAATTATGAGATTATTGCACTAGTGGATATTCTTGATTGCTGTTGAAAAAGTGACGGTTGGCAGGTCTATATGCAAATTCATTTGAGCAGGGGAAAGGTTGATGATTCAGCTCCAGTCGGTCATAGCCATAGTGACCCAGACACTCTCTATATCTTTCCCATCGGAAGCAGCAACACACAATGAGGGACCCTCAGTGACAGGTTGTTAATGGAAACAGTGACATGGTCAGAGCAGTGGGCTGTGCACATGGCACCTTCCAGCCTTCCAGATATACACACACACATATACAATTACACACTGATTAGTCCTGGGCAGCTTATTTACCCAAACACACAATTACTCAAGGTCAAGGCAGATGACTTTTCTCGCTTTCAGTCTCTCTCACTTCCTGGCACCACCATCTGAGAATAATTTGTTATTTTTGTTTTATTTCAGCATTTAACTCAGGCTGTCTCTGGCCTCTTCTCCGCTATGATAATAAGACATTTTCTATATAGTACATAATTCAATGAGACTGACATGATTTACAATGTTGTCATATTTCCACAGATGGTTTTCTCCTGGTGTATCTTAATTCTTTTTAATCCATTTAGCTTCCAAGAGCATCTCTGCAGTCTGTGAGGATGGGAATGAGTCGCATGTGATGTAAAGAGGCAAACAGGAAGAGAATTATTTTTTCCCCTCTCTTCCTCTCTCTCTCTTACAAAATTGTTTTGCATTGCCAAAATATTAACATAGAAAATAGAGAAACAGAAATTGAACAAGTTGAATAAAAAATAAACAGTATATTTAAATCAAGCATACAGCCATGCAACCTCCTTAGAATTATTATTATTTTTATAGTAGAACAGAGGGTACTTTTTGTGTTCCAGCATCACAAAGCGAGGTCCTTAAAGACCCCAGTTAACGTTTTGTTACTTTTAGCCCATGTCTATTAGCTTTAAGGTAATCTAAATGCTAGTGTGCTTCTACACTTTCACTTTCAGTACATTTACGCATTTAAAAATTGCACGGGGGCCGCCTCTTATGGCTAAAGGCCAGTTCACACTGTAATTTGTTGTTGGGTCAGTTTGTTCACCTTGTTTGTTAAGGCAGTTTGACAATGACAGTTATGTTGTCCAACATTCTAAATCCAACTGCCAACTTTAGAATGTTTGAGTTTTTGGGGGCAGTGTGAATTGGCCTTAGAAAGACCCAGGAAAATTTAAGACATCACAAAGCTGCTGAGAAATTGTCCAATCAAATGCTTTCTAGAACAAGAACACACCCTCCCCTACATCTGATCAGCGCACATGGCTGTGTTCTAACCGGAACAGATGATGTATTTGCAATTTCACAGAGCACGTCAAAGGGAGAACAATCCATGCTCCTGCATAGTTCCAAATAGAATTTCCAATAAGAATGACTTAAAGGAATATTTCGGGTATAAAACATGTTAAGCTCAATCGACATCATTTGTCAAATAATACTGATTATCAAAAAAAATTATTTTGACTTGCCCCTCCTTTTCTTGACCAATTTTAAACATTAAAATACTCAATTTTTAAAAGCATAGCCCCAAGACATTAGCAAATATGCATGTAAACATGGTTTTATTGTGATAAAATCACTTACTGTACTAACCTTTTCTGTGTAAAGTTATAGCTAATTTTATAACTTTGTTGCCATGATGATGTAATGTCAAAAAACCCTAATATGACTGTAAAAATGACCATTTAAACTTTACAGCTCTAATAATACTGTACACAAGTTTTAACAGAAGAAATATTGTAAGTGCTTTTATAAAATTATAAGCATTTCTGCCTTTAAACCCTCCAAAAATTGGCCACATTCACTTTCATTGTAAGTGCCACACATTAACCTCGATTTTTGCTGCTGCTTTTTTTCAAAAGCTGTCGATTGAGCTGAACTTGTATTGAACCCGGAATATTCCTTTAAAGTTCTAAATGACTGTTATCACCTTTCAGCCCTCTGAAGCTCTCAGGGTGAAGGGTAATTGTCTTTAAAGGGAATAGGGCATATGGATGATCACTTCTGAATGGAATGCCAGAGTTAGATGTGAAGAAAGTGGCTGGAGTTTATTCATATTTTTAATGAAAACAATTTTCTGGGTTTCTTTGGGATGTACAGCACAAGTAAATGTTCTTTATTCTTTATGTTTAGTGTACTGTGATACAAAACACTGATATATTGTGATGTTTTCCTCACCAGTTTCCCATTCATCTGCAATGAACTTGCACAACAACTCCAGTCTCTTTTTTTTTCTGTCTATCTAAAATAAAATATTATTTACAAATATCATATGTTTTAAAGAATTTATATGAATTTTATTCATTATTACTTTTGTTGGTGGCATCAGAAGCAAGTCTTAAAACCATAAAGACACCATATTGAAAATTACTTTGGATATTAAACTTTTCAGAACTCATAAGACTCCTAAAAAAAGATCAAGATGCAGACCAGGTTAAAACAACTCTTTAGTCAGTTGAAAAGCGAGCCGTTATTGAGATCGGTGTCAGTTTTAATGGCTAAACTCCGGCTCTGGCATGAGATATACTGTACATCAAAAAAGGGGTATGTGTGTGGCTTTGCCAGGCCATGTAAACTAAATCCTACTGGGTGTTTTTAAGAAAGGGTAGAGTCATCCCTAGTAATGCCTGTGGTTTTTAAATTAAATGCTCAACATGCACTTATGGGAGTGGTGTCTTGCTGCCCTCAGTTTGGCTATTGTGTTTAAATACTTACTCTCTCAATCTCTCTCTCACTCATCTCTGCTCTTCTTTTCATTACCCTTCGTATTATGCCTTCTTCGTTGTAGTTGGTATGCTGTGCAATAGCCTAATGATTGCATTTAAAAGCAAACCATTTAAATGCAATCAAAACAAGCACACCCTTCGTGTAAGCCAACAGTTTAAAAAAGTGCTTACATTGTATATGTAACAGCCCCAATGTGCACAAAGATATTGAAATAATAATTCCCCTTTGAGCTCTCTGATGTCTTTCTTAAAGCCTACAAAGAGATCAGCACTCTTGGTTATTATTACAGTCACTGAGTGTTAGTGTTTGGGGGATGTTACTGACAGGCTGACAACACAGAAAAGATGAATTGGCCGTTTACTTGTCTGGCCATGTTAACAGCAGATGTCTTATCCTAGTGTCCTCCTCTGAGAGTGTTAATTACGGTTGTAAAGGAGTTTTTTAAAGAGGCAGAATGAGTTGTAATCAATGCTTAAGTGAGCTGTTTGTGTGCAGGCAGAGGGTGCAATACATAAAACCAAACAATTTCACACACTCTCTGGGCAGCCATGTAGCTTGCAGAGTGCCATTGTTTTCTAACACACACACACACACACTCACACACACAAATACTCAAATTCAGCATCTGCTGTTCTGTTTATCCCACTCAGCTGTTTCAACAGAAATGTTTGAAAGGACTAACGGGACAATATCACAGTGCTCAGACACCGGTAATTCAGAGAGCTCTTTGTCTAGCTTTTATGCAGATTCAGATCAACAATATTGATCTTTAATTTATGGTCTGTTTATCACATAAAGGTGTTGTTTGACTTCAGATGACTTGGAATATAGTGTGCTATAGTGAATATAGTGGAATATGGTCATATTTATTGACATTCTACAAAATATCTTCTTTGTGTTCCAGGGCAAAAAAATAAAAAAATAAAAAAAAGAATTCAGAATATGTGTTTCGAACAACATGAGGGTCTGTAAATGATAAGAGAATAAAAAATATTGGGTAAATTATTCCTTTAACCCATCAATAAGTATCTTCATCCTCATTATAATCATCCTGAGCACTCACTTTATTATATTGTATGTGTATAGGGATTACCATGTTTCATTGTTCAGATTTCCATGTACAGTGTAATAGACAAAGTACTGACACTGATGAGCTGAGACGTGTGTTTGTAATGTGTCCTGGTGTATGTATGATGTTTGCTCTGTAAGTGGAATTCTTGAAGGAATAGTTCACCTAAAAAATGTATATTCTATCATCATTTACTCGCCCTCATGTTGTTCCAAACCTGGGTGACATACTTTCTTCTGTGGAACACAAGAGAATTAGCCTCAGTCACCATTCACTTTCATTGCATCTTTTTTCTATACGATGAAAGTGAATGGTGACTGAGGCTGACATTTTGCCTCCTTTTACGTTCCACAGAAGAAATAAGGCCATACGGTTTTGGAATACATGAGGGTGAGTAAATGATGACATAATTTTCATTTTTGGATAAACTATACCTTTACAGTAATGTCTGTAATGGGCTATTCATCTGCATGTAGAAGTTCTGCATGTGACTCGAGGGCTTTCTTACTCAACCCATTTAACTGTGTATTGCCCTCTGGCCAGAATTATGCATTCAATACAGCCTGTGTGTGCACATGTACGGTAAATGCCTATTTACTGCACACATAACCTCACTTTGCATTGCTTTTGAGTTGGGTGTAGAATGGAGATTCACCATTCAGCCCTATACCCTTGTTTGTCCCATCTGTGGTTGGACTTGTGACTCAACAATGAGTCCTCAGCCTCATTGGACATCACTGGACCCTTTCTAGATCCCCTTCAATTTGCTTATCGAGCAAACAGGTCTGTGGTGGATGCTGTCAACATGGGATTGCATCATATCCTGCAATATCTGGACAGACCAGGGACATATGCAAGGATCCTTTTTGTGGACTTCAGTTCAGCTTTCAACACCATCATCCCAGCTATACTCCAGACTAAATTACACCAACTCTCTGTTCCCACGTCTATCTGTCAGTGGAGTACCAGCTTTCTGTGAGACAAGGGAAATTCACTTCCAGCACCTGTACAATCAGCACTTGTGCCCCCCAGGGATGTGTGCTCTCCCCACTACTCTTCTCCCTCTACACCAATGATTGCAACGCCAAGGACCCCTCTGTCAAGCTCCTGAAGTTTGCAGATGACACCACTGTCATCAGCCTCATCCGAGATGATGAAGAGTCTGCATACAGAAGGGAGGTTAAACAGCTGGCTGTCTGGTGCAGTCAAAACAACCTTGAGCTGAACATGCTCAAAACGGTGGAGATCATTGTGGACTTTAGGAGGAACCCACCAACACTGTCCCCCCTCACCATTCTAAACAGCACTGTGGCAGCAGTGTAGTCATTCAGGTTCCTGGGCACTACCATCTCACAGGACCTGAAGTGGGAGACACACATTGACTCCATTGTGAAAAAGGCCCAGCAGAGGTTGTACTTCCTTCACAAGCTGAGGAAGTTCAACCTGCCACAGGCGCTGCTGATACAGTTTTACTCAGCAGTCAATGAGTCTGTCCTCTGCACTTCAATAACTGTCTGGTTTGGTTCAGATATGAAATAGGATTTCAGAAGACTACAAAGGACAGTTCGGTCTGCTGAGAGCGTTATTGGTTGCCCCCTGCCCTCCCTTCAAGAACTATACACTTCCAGAGTGAGGAAAAAGGCTGGAAAAATCACTCTGGACCCCACTCACCCTGCCCACTACCTTTTTGAACTGTTGCCTTCTGGCCGACGCTTCAGAGCTCTGAGCACCAGAACCGTCAGGCACAGGAACAGTTTTTTCCCTCAGGCTATCCATCTCATGAACAATTAAAATTGCCCCATTGAGCAATAATTATGTGCAGTTCACAGCCTAATCTTTTTTATACTTATCCAACACATCCAACCTCTTCTGCCATTACATTCCCTTGCACTGTATATAACAGATTTGTATTTAGATTTGCACTATGTATGTGTATGTGTGTATGTATGTATGTGTTTGTCTGTGTGTGTATATATGTGTATGTATGTATGTGTGTATGTATGTGTATATGTGTATGTGTGTGTATGTATATATATATATATATATATATATATATATATATATATATATATATATATATATATATATATATATTGTCTTATTGTGTATTCTATATATACTTTATATTCTATTAAATTTTTATTAATTTTGTTTTTTTATATTTTTAATTATTTTTTATTATTATCTATGTCTTGCTGCTGTTTTGTATTGTTGTGCACTGGAAGCTCCTGTCACCAAGACAAATTCCTTGTATGTGTAAGCATACTTGGCAATAAAGCGGATTCTGATTCTGAGACAGGGAGAGAGACACACGCGGCAGTGTGTGTGTCTATGTGTCAGTGTGAAGCAGTGTGTTATTGTGTGCGACTGAAAAGTGAAACAATAAATGTCTATGTGTACTGTTCAACCCGGTCCCAGCTTCCTCCTTCAACAACGAACCTTGTTACATACATATTATAGGGGTAGGGCGGCTGGGGTGAGGGAATGAAATAGGGGGGCATTCATCAAAAAAAGGTTGAGAACCACAGCTTTATCCCTTTAATTCCCTTTGTATGTACAGTATGTATGCATGTGTGTGAATGCAAAATCCTTCAACAATGTTATTTCAGATGGAAGCACACATTTTGGTAGGCTTATTGTGCATGAGATGGTGTTACTCCTAATCCACAGAATTCTCAATCAGTGAATTGATGCACTGACCACCCTCATCCCTTTAAATTCTATTTTCTTGTTTTTCATCCTCTCATCTTTTAAAACAGGCAGAGTGGAAGGGAGAGGTACTGTGATGTTGCCATGGTGATAGTCTTGTCTTCATCATAGGAAATGCAATATGCTTAGTGTAATGTTTCTATGAGTTTGCATGAGTGTATAAGAGAGACTATAAGTGTTTTTGTATAGTGAAAGCTTGAGTGTGTACATGCTCATTTTTGTAATTCGTTTTTTTCTCAAGATGTGCTTGAGACTGAAATACCACTGCCACTTGCAGTTGTAGAACAAATATTATCTTTAATAAATGTGGTGGTAATACTATTAAGAAATTGTGTGACATTGTACAAACTTAACAGTTTCTATATTCCAGGTTTGTAGATGAGATCTTTTGTGTAATGCATAGAAAATATGTGAAGAGGACCATAATGTATAATAGGTCTTATGCAGAATACAGTATATGCAACAGGTGGTCAGTGGGAGCATTTGTATTTACATTCAGTTCACAGATTTATAAGGCTGTCTGGATTTTATCTTTTAGATAAAATTATTTCTATTCAGAAGCAGACTGTTGAGAAAAATATTAAACTGTGTAATCTGGTCAGATTACAGGAGGCCATGACCACAGGGCACAGATACACAGAGCATTCTTTTGATAAAGCTGTGTTGTCTCTATGTAGCCCGTTGCTTTCAGAATGTATGAGGACTCTGTTTTATATTCATATTGTGGTTCATTAATATTTCACTCGTTCTCTCCCCTTGGACTTTGTGACAAAACATGCTGTAAGTCACTCTCCACTCTCAAGAACACTGTTATGCCTCTCTCATGTTGAATTATTGTTATTTTTTTTTTTTATAAAGTCTGGGGCAGAAAGTTGTCTAAAGGTTTTCTGTTTCAGTACTGTGTATTTTACTCTTTTTGGCTTTCTAAACATTTGCCTGTAATTCAGAAATCAGATTTTTTATTTTGTAAATTACAATATTTAGTTTTTTTGAAACTGCTGATATTAATATTTAATAGTTTATTCAATCATTTTTATGCCAATAAGTTTAACTTCAATTTACCTGTAATTGTAATAGCATTCTGAGATGCTATTCTTCTCACCCCAATTGTACAGAGCGGTTATCTGAGTTACCGTAGACTTTGTCAGTTCGAACCAGTCTGGCCATGTTCTGTTGACCTCTCTCATCAACAAGGCTTTTCCGTCCACAGAACTGCCACTCACTGGATGTTTTTTTGTTTTTGGCACCATTTACAGTAATTTCTAGAGACTGTTGTGCATGAAAATCCCAGGAGATCAGCATTTACAGAAATATTCAAACCAGCCCATCTGGCACCAACAATCATCCATGCGATTATCTAATCAGCCAATCATGTGGCAGCAGTGCAGTGCATAAAATCATGCAGATACGGATCTGGAGCTTTAGAACATCAACCATCAGAATGGGGAAAACATTTGATCTCAGTTATTTGGACCTTGGCATAACTGTTGCTACATGATTGTAACTCAGATAACTGCACTGTACAATTATGGTGAGAAGAATATCATTTCAGAATGCTATTCTGAGATGCAGGTTGGCGCTGTTTTGGCGGCATGAGGGGATCTACACAATATAAGGCAGGTGGTTTTAATGTTATGGCTGATCGGTGTAGATTTGTCATACATGCAGTATGTGCGAGTGTGTCCATGCGTCTTCTCGTGTAGGCTTCAGTCATGTATAATTCAATGCCATGCTATTAGGTTACATCACAGGATACATTCATCCAGAACCCTCTCTGCAATTAGCCTGAGACTCCCTGCAGCTTCCTTTGATAACTAACCATAGCCTTGTTCATATACTTAGTGCACAACCTAATATTACGGACTCATTCTTGTTGCTCAAAGTGAGAGGCATCCAACCATCCAGCCCATGGTAATTGAGAACACCGCAATAATGGAGGCAATTTGAACTACACCACATCACAAAGTAGAGGTCCTGCAGAAATTCAGTAATGTTACACTCTTTTTGTGCACTTTGGAAATAGCAATTTAGTTTTACACATTGTAATTGATTACAGGACACACTGAGATTGCAAACATGCCTACTGAATGTATTTCCTGAAATGAAATTCCTGCCTTGTTCTCACACTATATCTTCAGGTTAATTCTTCAAAGCCCAGAAATATACTGATGTCATAACTACTCAGTAAAGTAAGCCTACACATAAATAACTAATGGAAATTTTAGAATAATGGATTTAAAATAATAATAATAATAATAATAATAATACAGCAAGGTCCAAAAGTCTGAGACCATTACTGAAAATGCTTTGCTATTGTATTATTTTCTTTTCTATTTTTTTTTTCATTACACATTATATTCTCAGCATAACAATTTGAGTAAAAATCTGAAAATTTCAAAGTTTCTGTGCTGTGAGAAAAATGCTATGCTTGGGACAGCAGGGTGTATGTGATTGCTGTTATGGAGGAGCAACTGATAAAATGCAGGGGGGAAAAGTTCTCCCGGTCAGAGAAGGGTCAAGCTGAGAAATAAATGCAGTGGTTAACCAAGGAGGAAGAGAGAGAGAGAGAGAAATGGGTTGAGAGACTGAATGAAGGAGAGAAAGGTTAAGACGAGCATGTGATGAGGTACAAAAACCATAAGCAGCAAGAGGAGAAAAAAAAACAACTGCAAGAAAAACAGGAAAAATGAGAATGGGGAAGGCAGACAAATGTGCCGTATGAGTATATGTTTGTGCAAGCATTAGATGGCAGGCATGAGATATGTGTAAAATCAGAGCTACAGCAATAGTGTGTGATTGGCTTTGGCAGAAAGAACAAAGAGCCTAAGGGTGTGTGTGCATGAAGAAATAGAAAATGCAAAAGGGTGGAGGGCGGGCACAAATATGTATTACTGTTTAAAGGCAGCAGTGCAAATAGGAAAAAAAAGTGGGGGGTGGGGGGGGGGTGTTACTGGGAAAGAGAAGAGGAGAAAAAAAAAGGTCCCCTTTACACCTGGTATTAACATGCATTTTATATCTGGATAGTATCCAGACATTCTTTTGGTGGATTGCATTTACACCTTGCATTTCACTGCATCTCCAGTGTCTTATGGAAAAATAGAAACCACCACTTAAGAAAAATGGAAAATGCTTCTAACATATTACACCACATTTTGCTTGTGTAGTTGTGTGCAGATAACAAAAACACATTTGCATTTACACCTTTGAAACATGGTCGAAGTTGTAAATGGCATCAAATATGGTTTCACAGAGCCACAGTGTTGCACTTTTAGGTGAAATCCACCTGCAAATGGCTTACTTATAGTTGACTTTGCATATTAAGCTAGGCAACAAGATCATTTTATCATTAAAATAATAATAAAAAAAGTGGTTATATCTTTATCTTCAGATAAAGGAGAAACATATAATTATTTAAGTCCTTTTTATTATAAATTATCCTCCTTGCCCAGTAGGTGGTGATATGCAGGAAGAATGGGAATTGGCAAAAACAAAAGAAGAAGAATGTGAAAGTGACATTTATAGTAAAAAAAAAAAAAAAGGACTTAAATATTGATCTGTTTCTCACCCACATCTATCATATTGCTTCTGAAGATATGGATTTAACCACTGGAGTCATAAGGATTACTTTTTTATTGCCTTAATCTGCTTTTTGGAGCTTCAAAGTACTGGTCACCATTCACTGGCATTGAATGGACCTACAAAGCCAAGGTATTCTTCTAAAATCTTTGTTTGTGTTCTGCAGAAGAAAGAAAGTCATACACATCTGGGATGGCATGAGGATGAGTAAATGAGGAGAGAATTTTTGGGTGAACTATCCCTTGTGTAAAAGGGTCCAAAGGTATGACTTTGTGTGAAGCCACTCTGTGCTCAGAGAGAGCACCTGAAGCAGTTTATCAAATCCTGTACCTCAGACTCTCTCATTAACTCAGGGACAGAGAGAGCAAGTGAAATATGAGAGGAATGGAATGTATGTCTGTGAAACCCAGTGCACCAACTGCTAAATTAAGTTTCCTGTTGATATGTTTTGCCCACATTTCATAGAAACAACACCTATTAAAGCGGTCTAATATTAGTAGGAGTGTTAAGATCAATGTGTAGATTTAAAGGGATAGTTCACCCAAAAATGTCACTCCCTCATGTTGTTCCAAACATGTGACTTCACTACTTCTGTGGAACACAGTGACAGAAATTTTGGTATGTTCCAAACACAAAGCTCTATCATATGACTTCAGAAGACTTGGAATATTGCACACAAATCATATAGACCACTTTTTATTATGCTGTTTTTTTTTTTTGTTTGTTTTTGTTTTTTTGTCATTTTGTCAGCCCCTCAAATCACTTCATAATATGGAAAAGAGTGACCAGGATATAATTTTTTTTTTTTTTAATCACCTTTTGTGTTTCACAGGAAAGAGTCATACATGCTGGAAACAAAATAAGGGTGCGAAAATGACAGAATCTTTTTTTTTTTTTTTCAGAATCTTTTTTTTTTTAATCTTTCAGCACACATATACACTCCCCAGAGGAACGTTTTAGTGTGCAGACATTGCTATTTCCTTGCTCAGGAGAATTCTCAGTTATGTTTCTTAACTTTTTTTTTCTAGAATTTCTTAAAAGGGACTTAATAGAAACAAATGTGATGATTTTTTTTACATATGGTAAGTCTATGGAGCTATCAAATGAATGTGGATTGCATGGCTGAGATATATTTTTAGAAGAATTTGATGAGAATTGTTCGAGTTTACATTGAAATCGCTAACTTTTGATTTCAGATATTGGTGCAGTCTTGGAACTCTAAATATGATAAATGTGAGATTACTGGGGCCTCTGTTTCAGCAGAAAAAGAAGCCAGAGATGTCAGAGACCATTTAATTTACAGTATGTACTTCTGTCGTCACTAAAATTAACCAATGTTTTCAAGCAGATTCCAGAAAACTCTCCCTGTCTTCCATTAGTTGTACATAAAGAATTCTAAAATTGAAAATGACACATCGGCTTTAAAAGGTGCATTCAGCAGTTTGGAGCCAATTTAAAAAGTTTTACATATTAACGAATTAATTGTGTTTTTGTGAAGTTTGATCTGAATGGTGTACACTCACATGAGATGAAGACTGTACTCATAATATTTTTCTATAAAAAGTGTTTTATTCTACATGGTGCGGGTCACCCCCTTCAATGTGTTTCGCCATTTTGAAATCACATGACCCGCAGTGTTTCACTAAACGTCGAAGAAGAGAATCCTTGCGCTCATTGGCTGCCACCTTATATTATAGTAGTAATAAATAACTTTAGAAATTACCTCAAACTCCAACATTTGCAAATGATATTCCAGAGCTGGCGGGGGCAGCATAGACAATCATGCTAACACAACTGTCACATCGTTACTTAAAGTACACAAAGAAGAGCAATGCTAACGCTGGCTAGAGAACTACTGAATGCCCCTTTAAGCAAAAGTTGCTTTCCATTTAATGACATTGCTGTCTAGGAGAAACAATTTAGATATTAATGAGAACTCATTCCTATGGGTCTACATCCCAGAATCTGTTCTCTCTACTACTGTCTCATATGGAACAACTTCTCTCCATCATCATCTAATCTCAAGATCATCTGTGAAATCTCCTCTCTTGCCCTCCGTATATCTCTTTTCTCCTGCCACAACCACACTGAGCAGTCTGAGCCCACATCTCCAAAGAAACAAACATCCTCTTATCCAACCAAAGAGAGATCGCTACATTTTTCTAAGGAGAGCTGTCATTTTTTTCACGAGGCAGGTTGTTTTTCCCCTGCCATCGCTGCCCATGTTCACAGTGCAGTTCAGAGGGAGACAGAAAGAAGAGCAAACACTTTTGCAGTAATTAATACAGACCAAGAACTTTGGCATGGCCCAGTGTTAGCTTTGTAGGAGCCAAGTAAATATATAAGAGGTCTGCCACAAGCAGGGTCTTTGGAGACTCGGACAAGACCCTTAAGAATACAAAGCATTAACATAATGAGGCTGCCAGGGCTGTGTAAACAATCTAACTGAATCATTGTTCTACAGGTGTGGCAACATCTCCAACTGTGTCTAGAGCTCTCAGCGGCTGGTTCCGCAATCCGAAAGCCTCTATTCATTCTAAACAGGTCTGTACACACACTGACGTGATGATCGATAGGACAAAATAATGTTTTCTGCATTTAAAAGAGAGAGTCTTAGCTGGCCGCTTGCCTCACACAGTACATGTTGATTTTGTTGAGTCATTGTAGATGGTTTCTGGAACACTGTTTGAATTTTGATCACACAGCACTGTTTCACAGCCTACAGCAGTCTCTCGCTCATAAGCGTGAAGTGGAATTTGCTGAATTCTGCAATGTGGCAAATGACGCTTTGGTGATATATATATATATATATAATTATATATAAAGAGCCCATATTATGACCTTACAGTCTAATCTCTAACGATTCTCTACACACGCAATACGTTTACATGTGCAGTTATAATCGAGCTAAAGTGAGTTAGTTAACTAGTCGAGCTACAGTCTTCATCTGCCTAAGCGTACATGATGCAATCCTTAATCGAATGTTTGAAGAAAGGACGTCAGCTGAGGAAGTGTTAAATACATGTTTTTCAGAGCATACCCACATTGCCAAGGCCAATTGCAGTCCGATTAACATGTATCAGTAACAACTGTTGCTTTTCAATAGTGGGAAAACACAGATTATTGTTTTTAAAATTGCTCAAACTACTACTCAAACTTTGATTTTTCTCTAATGTAAATAATGAACAAAGCTCAAATCTGTTTTTGCACCAAAATATCTGATTATGAAAGCTAAAATTATTGTTACATCAGACTATAAATATTCCCGTATGTATCCCCGAGCCTTCGAACACTGCACTCTCAAAAGTTGCTTTTGCATTTCATTTGTTGCAAAGTCCCACCTATTTACAAGGTTGGGAGGGTTACTTTTGAAATGTATTCCACTACAGAATACATACTGTAAAATGTCATTTGTAACGTATTCTGTTAGATTTCATTACTGACCTAATGAAATGACCTTGTTTCGTCAGTGTACACAGTTATGCTGCTTCCATTCAGGTTGGATGAGGAATATTCCTATTTGATATCTCTGACCATCAATGCATTCCATTCCCCGATATTCGGAAGATGATGTTTAAGGAAACAAAACTGCAACGCTCCCGTTAGCTTAGTAGGTGTTTGACTCTCATTAGAGATGTCTCCTAGCAACCCAACTGATAAACAATGCTGCAGCGCTAGCATTTGTACTTCAAGTGTACAATTATCAAGAGAGATTATAATTTACCATGTTTTATACACTTGTTTCTGCAGGCATTTGTTAAACAATCTTTAATATCATGTAATGTGGAAATGAACTAATTTGTCGATATTACTTAATAAAGTGAATGTTTCACTTACTCTGTATATCTCCCCGAGTATCGACATGTTTGTGTGACATCATGCACCTGCCTATCAGCGAAATCTGTATTAAGAATTTCTACAAGTTGTAATTCTGACTTCAAGATACATTCCATTGCACTTTTAGTAGGAAGTTGTAAAATCCGACTTTCCGAGTTGAATGGAACGCAGCACTACTTTTCAAAACTTGATCTGACACTGAATGCTCAAGCAGCCTCATTTACACTTAGAAAACAATGCATTGCTATAACAATGCAAAAAGCACTTACCAATTTGCTTGAGGTGAAAATTAGCCCTCTTTTCCTGTTTAATTAATCAATCGCACGATCATGCAGAACATCTCAGGTTTGTAAATCCATAAGGATCTCTTTCTCAACTGCAATAACAGCAGTGACGACAGCCGTCTCATCAGCAGGATCTCGTGCTCTTCACTTTCAAATTACGTACATCACTTAAAGCGTGATTGCGTCACACCAGCTAGAAGGCCTCGACTGGGACATATACTAAAGATCACACCCACCAAGAACAAATAAATCAATCTGATTGGCTGATGAATCTGACAATCTGACTTTAGTTGCCCATTCATTTGCACTGTTGAGGGATTCTGAAGAAATTCTGAAGGACTGACAGGGTGGAGCTCAGACTCACGCGTTGCTTCGGGCATGTGATTTGTGAAACAGTTGTCACACTTTGCTTGTAAGCATTAAGGAATAAATTCTGACTGGATAAACTTTTTGTTTTTCTCTATTTGTTTGTAGATTAATTAAGAGTAGAAAGCAATTAAAAATACACAGGCAAAAAGGTGACTGAGAATGAAAGGATGAAAAATATTTATTTATTTGACGTTAAGCCTTCTCTGCTGGCCTTGAGAAATCGCCACTGCTGAAACGTAATGGTACAGATATCTGCTGTGGACTCCCATGGAAGCACGGCTTCAGTAGGGCTCTATGGGCCATGCGTCCACTGTTTTTTTAGGACACATTCATGTAGAAAAAAAGTGGATTGGGTTACGGATAGCAAATTAACTGTGCTATAGTGATTTTGCACTTTTATTTGCTAAAAGATTGCAATGCACAAAAAGTAGTGTCATTTATATAGATTATTTGTACATACACCGATCAGCCACAAAATTAAAACCACCATTGCCATGAAGGGGTGCATGTGGTCTGCAACAATCTTTAGGTAGTTGGTACATGTCAAAGTAACATTCACATGAATGCCAGGACCCAAGGTTTCCCAGCAGATCATTGCCCAGAGCATCACACTGCCTCTGCCGGCCTGCCATCTCTTCCCCAGGTAAACGACGCACCCGTCCATCCACATGATCTAAAAAATAAAATTTAAAAACAAATGTAATTCATCAGACCAGGCCACCTTTTCCATTGCTCCATGGTCCAGTTCTGATGCTCATGTGCCCATTGTAGGTGCTTTCGGCGGTGCACAGGGGTCAGCATAGGCACTCTGACCAGTCTGCGGCTAAGCAGCCATATAAACAGCATGCTGCAATGCACTGTGTGTTCTGACACCTTTCTATCATGGCCAACATTAAGATTTTCAACAATCTGTGCTACAGTAGCTCTTCTATGGGATCGGAAAAGATGGGCTAGCCTTTTCTCCCCACACGCATCAATGAGCCTTGGGTGCCAATAACCCTGTCGCCGGTTATCCGGTTGCCCTTCCTTGGACCACTTTTGGTAGGTACCATCCACTGCATACTGTGAACACACCACAAGACCTGCCATTTTGGAGATGTTCTGACTGTCGTCTAGCCATCACAATTTGGCCCTTGTCAAAGTTGCTCAGATCCTTACACTTGCCCATTTTTCCTGCTTCCAACACATGAAATTCAAGAACTGACTTGCTGCCTAATATATCCCACCCCTTGACAGGTGCCATTGTAACGAGATAAATGTTATTCACTTCACCTGTCAGTGGTTTTAATGTTGTGGCTGATCAGTGTATAATAAACGTGTGGTTGCCGTAATTTCTTTGGGGAAGCCATGCTTCCTGTGCAGTTTTAAAGCAATAACCACTGGTATGTACGCATGCAGAACAAAGCCAAGCTGCAATCTAGGTTTGTTAGTCAAATGTAACAAAAATCGAACTGGTGCAATTTCAGTTGGACTGAAGCATTTACATTTACAAATTGTTACAGTCCAACTGAAATTAAACTTTAAAAGTGCATGTAAACATATTGATTGTGGTTCTGACCAATTCAGTGTGTTATGTTACTGTGAATACACCTAACTGAACCCTTAGCAGCACAGAATCATTATGAATACACCTGTAACATATTATTGTGCTTATTTCCTCTGCATAGAGATAAAAATGTCCCTTAAAAAAAGCCTGTGGCAGTACCATGGTTTCAATGATGGTATCAGGTCCTGAATGATTACCAAATTCATGTAACATGGTATTTATATGATATGGTACTTTAAAGATCCAAAGTAACTTGGTATTTTAAATGGATTATAACAGAATAGGTAGAATGAGTGTGGTATCAATGCAAAGGGGGTAAAAAAAAAAAAAAAAAAAAAAAGGCTCTATTTACACTAAGTGCAAATAGCCCATCTTGTTGGCAGAGGCTATTTACACTAACTCCACCCACCACTTCTCAGACCAAACTCAAGTCAGCCACGACAGATTTATTTGGGGTCAGCTGACGATCAAATGAAGGCGGGCATATTTGAATTTTTTGCGATGGGGCAGAGACATTAAACTGGTTAACAGGTTAGACATTTAGTGGATTAAGAGATTAGATAACCAAGTGAATA
The DNA here is from genome assembly GCF_019703515.2 of Myxocyprinus asiaticus. Classification (NCBI taxonomy): domain Eukaryota; kingdom Metazoa; phylum Chordata; class Actinopteri; order Cypriniformes; family Catostomidae; genus Myxocyprinus; species Myxocyprinus asiaticus. The sequence continues at coordinate 15,405,881 of NC_059368.1, forward strand.
TTTGCGCTCCAATAGTCTGGTGAAAACACATGATTTTATGACAAAGTACTCATGTGCAGCTGTAGTAGCTCTGGGTGTAACGATGGTACGTGTATTTGTTGTCACGCTGTAGATCCGGGTTTGAATCCCACCCCTTGACATACTTTTTCCCATGTCTCTACTCTTAATATTTCTTATAATACTACTTATAGTAATAAATAAAAGAGATTCCTCGCAGTGATTTGGTCACAGTGAAGGTCGGGGAGTTGAAAGAAGGATTTGATGCGGATAAAATTAACCATGGTTTTACTGTAGTAATATTGTAGTAACCATGTGTTTTGGTGGAAACTATATAGTTCTAATGTACTAATCATGGTGTTACTACAGTAACATGTTGTTAATAGTAGTTGATAGTAACCATGTTTAATTTCGAGGTTACTATGATTTAACTAGAAAATACTATGTTGATACTATGGCTACTGTAGTAAAAACTTGATAAGTTTTTGTAAAAATTAAAATGTTGCAGTGATGCCACTATACTGTATGTTAGTATTTAGTATAGGGGTGTAAGTGTATCTGCCACTATTTTCAATAGAGTGTAAATAGCATCTATTGCACTTAGTGCAAATAGCCTCTGCCAAAACAAAAAACATAGTAAACACAAAGCAGTAAATGTTACATTATGTTTCACAATAAAAGTTTAACATGTAAATACCATAGTACTAAATGATTACCATATTCATGTTACATGGCATGGACAAAGTACGGTACTTCAAGGTACTTTAAAGAAAACATTTACATGGAATTTCTTATATTAAAAAAAACACCCCCAAATACCAATTTCTTCAGAAATATAAAGTCGTCATGATTCTTTGAAATTGCGTTGAAACGTAAGTCAAAAAACAAAACAAAAAGCACAAAAGGAGCCTAGATTACAGATAACCAGCTAGCCTGCTGGTTTAAATGAATATCCGATTGAAGCTGAAAGAGAGACAGGATTTCTGTGAAGCAGATGCTATGCATAATTGTTCCTCAGCAGAAGCAAATGAGTTATCTGTGGTGGTTTAATCAACAGAAAAACAACAAGCTCTCCGTTAAAGAGGATGGATAACCATGCACTCTCTTCTGGCTTCTAGTAAAACAATATTCAGTAGGCGTAAGCTAAATGACTGGCTGAGGTCTCCCCAGTAACAGGTTACGAAGTGTGACAGGCTCTTTCCCTCATACACACACACACACACACACACACACACACACACACAAAGAGGCACACATATGGCATGTCACTGTGAGACAGACTTTGTTCAAGCTAAAGATATTCTGTTCAGCTCACATTGGCAACTTCTAGTCCCTCTGCCCATCATTCTTTCACTCCTGTCCTCATTCTCCACATATAGCCCGCTGCCCCACTATCCTAAATTTCCAGCCTCAGAAAAAAAGGAATTGGTACAGGTGACTGATTGTCATGGTCAGAGATGGCAAAAATGAGGTGTGGGTGGGGTAAAGTCAAGGAAGGGGATCCCACAAATCGTCTAGTGAAAAAGTAGGTTACTGGGGCTGCTGGATTTGGTGAAGGTGACAAATGATGTGGTTGAGAAACACACTGGAGAGGCAACACCAATGGTGCGTTATGGACCAAGACAATAAGGGTGTGTGAGTTAATGTCTAATATTTCTCAACAGTACTTGTCAGTGGTGTGTCAAAACACACACACTAACAAGGCTAAGCCTGTAACGGCTACAAATAACTCATCTGACAGTTGCCGTGCAATCTTTCCCAAGCCTTTAGAAACCTGTACCACTTGTTTTCTTTCATTTGCACAATCTCCCACTTTGCAAATTAACGGCTCAGACTCACACCTGAAACAACATTTCCATGATAAGGATTAATGACTAACAGTCCAGACCGGTATGGACACACGCACACACACACACACACACACACACTACACAAAGGAATATTGCGGATTCAATACAAGTTAAACTCAATCAACAGCATTTTGAGAACCACAATTATTTTTTTGACTCGTTCTTTCTCTTAAAAATAAAAAAAAAAAAAGAGGTTACAGTTAAGGCACTTGCAATGGAAGAGAATGGAGCCAATTTTTGGAGGGTTTAAAGGCAGAAATGTGAAGCTTATAACTTTATAAAAGCACATACATTAATTCTTCTGTTAAAACTTCTATTATTTTAACTTTAAAGTTGTTTAATTCATAATTTTTGCATGATTATAGGGTTTACATGTTGCGTTTGAGTAAAAATAATAATAATAATAATAATATTATTCACTTTATGGATCAATTTTCCAATGATTTTTTCCGATTAAAAACATCCCCAAATGTGCGCGTGCGCGCGCACACACACACACACACACACACACACACACACACACACAATTATAGGCACATAATAAATAGTGTTTGTGAAAACATTATTATTAGCAAACTGCAAGAGCTACTACATCTAGTAAATTTGCAAAACTGAGGTGAACTTCTATATGGGGGACCACTAAATAAAATCACATTGACTTCAGGAATGCTTGTGGCTCCAATTGAGTAACAGTAGTAAACACATAGCTGATTTTGTTGCATTGGGCTTTACAATGAACTTTTATCCTGAGGTTCTAATGAAGCACACATGGTAAACCTGCAAAAATTGACTGCCTTGCTTCAGGTACAAACTTATTTTCAGAATTCTTTGTTAGTGTTGGCTAACACAAGCTCTGTAAAGGGTCCAGCCACACAGACCTGCGGGCCAAGCCCCACTGAACATAAAGCATAACTGATCCCAGCTGCAGTCTACAGCCTGTAATAGGAAAACAAACAGACCATGACCATATTTACTGGTGCTGGAGTGTCCACACACACACACACACACACACACACACACACACACACACACACACGGCTATCCTATTACTTAATGCAAACCAAAATGTAAACTGCAGTTTATTTGAATGTATAGGTTCCTGGACCACTACAGTGCACTTGTAAACTTGATATGTAGCCTATATTTAAAGTAACACAGAATACATAATAAAATGCCTGAGGGGCTGCATGTTTTTTTAAACCTTAAAAAAAACTTTTTCAATGTCAAAAGTCAATGTCTGCTGAAAGTCAAAGATAGGAACCCACCGATGATCATCAACAATAACGCCACGAACAAAAGGACCAGGTCTCCATGCATATCAAACCACCCATTAGGCATACTAATGCACCAATAATAACAAACGACCTCCCTGGTGGCGGAAATAAATCCCCCGAAATCAAATGAAGTAATGGTCGATATTGTAAACAAAACAGAGGGTTCATATTTGAATTATAATGCACCAGTTAGGCACTCGCATGAGACTGGCTTATCAAGCACATGCTCGCTTACTGAATTGAATGCCGGGAAAACAATATGAAAAAGAGCTTGAGACCAAACCAATTTTCATAGGGCAATCTACTTTTATTTAAGTAAAAACAGTTTTTTTTTTTTAAACGTACTAACTGAAATACAAAAATATGGACTCAAAAATCAAAGGAATTCTGCTTGCATTTGTTGGTAACAGAATGAAAACAAAGGCTCGTGTGAGGTCTGGCGTGAGTGTTTGATTGGTTAAGAGGAACTAATGCAGCTGGGCAGATGCACAATAACGGAGCTCCACAGCTTGCATTTAATATCAAAGCTCTGGAGTTCAGTAAAAGATGAGACACAGCAACGCATCCTGGTTCCTTATGCATCATCTGCCGCAGCGCGCGCCGGGGTCTATATGTGGGCTGTATTCGTCCATGGGAGATGTAATGACCGCTCACCTTATTACTATTATTTCTTTTTCCTTTTTAAAGGTACATAGTGACTTAAGTAGGGGCATCGGTTCTCACACCATAACCAAAATGGGCGTTGTCTTTGTCGAAATGTACCATATTTTCACACAAATACGCACGACCCCCCGAAAGTCATCAAGTAAAGGTAAGCAGCCCTAGTTCAAGGCATGCAAAGTTCCAATCGGTCCACAACGAGACTATGAAATCCTCCCTCATTCCTTCCCGTTCACCAGCGACAGCTCCTTCAGAATTCCACTGGCGTCCACGCGCCGTCTCTCCCGTATCATCTCCTCGAGGCTGCGGAACATGAGCGTGTGCACGGTGCTCTCGGACAGGTGCACTTTCAGAAAGTATCGCTGCTCGACCGAGTGCGCCTCGCCGCCCGCTTTAAACTCACGTTTCCCGAAGCGGCACCAGGCGGCGAAACTTTCCGAGTTTGTCCAGCAGATCTCGCCGCTGCTGAGCCCCAGGTGCCCGCTCGCGTTCTGCATCACCAAATCAGCAGGCAGCGGTCGGTACCGGTAGCGATTATTTACTATTCTGCCCTGCCGACCGCAGCTGATCTCAAACAAGCTGTCCTTGCGGATCTCCCCTTTGTACAGGTGAATAACCTGGTCCTCCCCTAAAAAGATCGCCCAGTGCGGGGGCTGCGCGTTGGCCACTAATTCCAGTAGATCCCCGGATTTGCACATGGTTAATAAAGTTTTCATCGAATAAACATTCAGGTCCTCGTTCTCTCGCAGTTTGGAGTAGATACATTCCTGGCAGCAGAACGCCGAGTACTCGATCTCATCGAGCGCCACCGGACCGTTCTTGCTCGGGCTGTTGTTGTCTTTAAAGCTGTCCGACTGAGATCTATCGTCCAGTTCTTCCTCCTCATCGGAAAAGAAGTACGCCACGCCAACACGCAACTCGTCCTTCTCGATGCCCGATGGATCCCCTGTGGGTAGCTCGCTGTAGTTCAGGTGTGTGATCCGGTCTAGTTGGTTTCCCATCAATAACAGGCAGAGGAGAGACATGGAATACTGCTTCTGAAATAGAAAAAACGTTACACTGAGGAAGCTATAAGCGGGACTTATAGGCTGTCTTAAAACCCATCTAGACAGCATATACCAGACAACATTTTGATTCAGAACGCGCCCAAAAATGCTGCACGCATTTATGACGCCCAAAAGGTGAACAGCAGCTCACTAGATTTTGAAACACACCCAGATTAGTCACGTCAATAAAGAACAAACATTCACTGAAACCATGCGCACCTGGGTGCGTAAACAACTCTTTCGCCCTTAGCGCAGCACAGAGGCAAAAGGGCGAGTCAATGTTTAACTGCTCCAGAGCATTGCGCTCCTCATTTAATCACACATAAAACAGTGCCGATTAAGTCAGATTACATCTCCAGCTTTAGATTTTCCAAGCACGCATAAATATGCAGTGCTCTCTCGTTTATAAGTTCATAACGCAACATGATTGGAAATGCGCCTCGAATAGATGGATGGTTGAATGCATGAATACCTGCGTATTTCCCCAGGACAGTGGCTAATGGTCCTTTCGCGCCATCGGTGCGTATCTCGCAAGGTCTCCAAACAAAACACTTTTGATACTGCCTTTCTTCTATCTTTCCTCCAAAGTACACTGGATTCTCTTATACGTTGCACCGCCTCACTTTAAATAGTCAAGAAAACTCCGCCTCCAACCAGCAGAACCTGTCCTCTTGACGGCGATTGGTTCAGAGAAAAACTTAGACCTTTGCTCAGAGGTGTTGCTTGCATTCTCCATGGCCCCAATGATTTTGCCAAATATTCAAATAGTAAATATCTTGGCTGGAAATATAGATATGTGAGTTGGTGTATTATAAAGACATTTTCTTTCTGAATGGTTCATTAGCACTGTCAAAACAAGTTAGGTCTTATGTGTGCTGGGAACACATTTTATGAACAAGACTCCATAGGTAGATATGTGACAGGATTCATCTATAGATGCATCACAGTACAGCTCTGCTATGCTGTTTGATTTGTCATATCTGGTGTGGAGCTCAGAATCCTTCTCTTCTTAACACATCTCTCTTTATCACTCATATAGATGCACATATATAACACACACACTTACACTAGTTGTCATGTCAAGTGACTGAGTAACTCCTTGTGGCATCGTGCAGCCAATCATAATCAAGTGTCTATGGCATGAAATGAAATTCCAGCACACACACACACACACACACACACACACGCATGCACACACACACACACAGTATTGACATTGAATTGCATTCTCACTACCATTATATGCCATATGCCACACACACAGACATACATATTCCCACACAAAGGAAACACTCGAGTGTGCATGGGGGGCTTAGTAGTTAGAATGATTTAGTTTATAATTATTTGGCAGAGACAGATCCAATTATCCATCTATGAAATGGATTGCCCTCATGTCTCAGTAATGAACCCATTCATGATATATGCATGTGTTTAATATGTATAGATGCTTGGCATATGTGTGTGACAGAGAGAGAAAAAGATAATCTATTTGAAAGGCAGATGCAGAGGACCCTGAATGAATCCTGATGCATAGGCACATGCACATACATATACATACACACTCAGACACAGCGCATGCCAGGAGACTTACCTAGGTGTGTGAATACTATCAGTGCATGTGCTTATATCACAGGGTGACTCAGAGATTTGGAAAGAAATGCAAGTGAGGGATGCAAGGGGAACAAAGAGATGGTACTCAATATCTATAGGAATTCTGCACATCTTCTCTCCGAAATACAGAGATGGGCCATATTTGCAGTAAACAAGCACACTGCAATCATAAAAGAACACCAGGGAAAACAAGTCAAGCACGAACAAAGGAGAGGAGGAAAGAGGGATGAGAGGAGCGAAGGGATAGAAACGAGGGAATGGAGACAAAACAAGGAGAAAAATGGCTTTCGGTAACAATGACCATGTGACAGTCTTGCATTCAATGTATCCAGCTGAAGGCTTAGAGAAAAGCTTTATTTTTTAAGGGCTTCATATAAAAGACAGTCAAGATTACTAATCATTTCCCATATAATGATATGAGTTTATCAGTTGCTGTATGTGATTTCATCTCTTTGCCAGCATATAACTCTTATAAATACATCTGAATCTGTTTAGTCTAGCAAGAAAAGAGCATTTGTTAACACTTTACAAAAAGGTTGTATTTGTTAACATGAGTTGACTACATTAGTTAATATGAGCTAACAATAAACAATACTTTTACAGCACTTAGTAATCTTGGATAAAGGAATAGTTCCCCAAAAATGAAAATTCTCTCATCATTTACTCACCCTTTTGCCATCACATGTGTATGACATTATTTAATCTGCTGAACTCATATGAACATATTTAGAAGAATTTCTCAGCTCTTTTGGTCCATACAATGCAAGTGAATGGGTGCCAAACATTTTAAGCTCTAAAGTGCACATAAATCAGCATAAAAGTAATTCATAAGACTCCAGTAGTTAAACCTATATCTTCAGAAGTGATATGATAGGTGTGGGTGATAAACAGATCACTTTTACATTCTTCTTCTTGTGTTTTTGTTGATTCACATTATTGATGCATATCACCCCCTACTGGGCAGGGAGAAGAATTTCAAGCAAAAAATTACTTAAATATTGATCTGTTTCTCACACACACCTATCATATAACTTCTGAAAATATGGATTAAAACACTGGAGTAGCATGGATTACATTTATGATGCCTTTATTTGCTTTTGGAGCATCACATTTTCAGAACCCATTCACTTGCATTGTGAGGACCTACAGAGCTGAATATTCTTCTAAAAATCATAATTTGTGTTCTGCAGAAGACAGAAAGTCATACACATCTGGGATGGCATGAGGGTGAGTAAATGAGAACATTTTCATTTTTGGGTGAACTATTCCTTTAACATTAGTCAATGCATTATAAACTAACAGTAAACATGTTTTTTTTTTTTTTTAATAAATTAACATTAACCCAGATTATTACACAGTACTCTGGAATACTTGATTTGTCAATAGTGCCATATAGCGGTATGATATCTCTGAGTAACAACCTTACATCTGGGGGTTTAAGATGTATTAGGGTCCTGATCACCCTGTCTGGGTTTATTTTGCAATAACAACCATCTGACTGTACATTATCCATTACTTAATAAATTCTATAAAAAATAATATTGTTTCATTGTTAGTTCATGATACCAAATGCATTTACTAATGTCAATATATGGAACCTTATTGGAAAGTGCTACGAGTTTTTAGGAAAAAGAGTTTCTATTTGTTGTTTTTATAAAAAAAAAAAAAATCTGTATTCTATATTCCAGCTGATTACATTGAAGTGCAAACATTGCAATATATCACCATTGAAAGAATTACAAATAGCTGGGATAGGGAATTTCAAAGATGCCTTGTGTAAACTTCAAACAATATGACCAGTCCTGCCAAAAGCCCTCAACAAGCAATCTTGCACCAGGCAGGCGTATTTCTGTGTCCCCTTGCATGTGCTAAAAAGCACACTGTCATGCTTTCATTAATCATCCTCCTGTCCTCAGATCAGCCTCTATCTGAGATTTTTCCTTCTTCAAGTGGTTTCTCAAAAGCTATCGAGATGGGATATTAATTAGGATGCTACTAGGAATAGTGTTACAATGTGTAGTGCCAAGGAAATGTCAACTCTCTCTCTCTCTCTCTCTCTCTCTCTCTCTCACACACGCATGCACGCACACACGCATGCACGCACGCACACACACACACACAGTCAGAGTGAGTCACAGGCTATGAGTGCCGTAAGGTGAGCGTTCCAAACTGTGTCTGACCCCCCTTCAAACCACAGCGTGAGTTCAACTTCCAAGCCAAAGTGACAATTTAATCCTCACTCTGAGAGGACACCACCACTACTTTTTTAGCCCCGTAAGAAAGAGTTGTGCTTCTAAGATAGCATTATAGACTGTGTTCCCTCATCGGAGGGAGAGAGGGTATTAACAATTTCTTTCACACATTTCCCTGTTGGCCCTTTTGTAGAACTCCCATAATACAGTGCTACTGATGGAGCAGCTCACTGTCAGTTCATTCTCTTCTCTGCTTTCAGTGCTGCTACCCTTACTCACAATTTCTTTTTTTCTGCACCTTGATACTATTAGGCCCTGTGCTCTAAGCATTATCTGAGACGATTGCACTCTCAGCACTGCACCTTGACCATCGAACCAGGCTCTTCCATATTGTTATAGATTGCACATCACTGCACAAATAACTATCATCTAGGGCAGTTTCCTGTTATGGGCAGAGATTCTGTGGCATTTCAAATGAGATTTTCCTTAACATCATGGAAACCTTATAGGGCCTTGACCCTTCACTGTCATATCCTTTCTTGCTGTGCTTCTAACCCGTAGCTATGTTCTTATCTGCCACTGGATGCATTAGAAAGCCTGGTGAGAAACTAATGAAAACCGAGTGTTCAAAATGACTGGTGGTTTGGAGAGAATGAGCTAATAACTAGCTGTCAGAGAGAGGGGTTAATGCAGAGGCTGAGGTGGTGTGAAGCAGGTTTAGCAGATGGACAATTTCTTTGGAGACATCTAAAGTATGTCAGCGAAATTTTAGAGGCTGTTCAATTGTAAGCTTTGGTTTTGAGCCCTGTCCAATGATTAAATTAATTTGCGTGTCATTCTATAAATGGAAAGTGTCTCAGGAAAAACAGCAAGACAGCATTTTAACCAATCCAGCAGAGCTGTGGCTTTTTTTGACGCGAATGGCGAATAACTTGAATAACCACCGACAGGTACTGGGAATTGATGTTTCCGTTTTGGCATTTGAAAAATAACTACAGTGCCAGTTATTGGCTAATTAACTTGCTTACCATCAATCACAATGCTAAGTCTACTCTCTCTCTCTACTGAATTTCCATGCTGGTCCAGGCTGCTTTATACTGGTTAGTGCTGGTTTGGTGCTGGTTTATCTAGTGGACCAGTATTTCTTTCTTTCTGATGAGTATGTTTAAAGTAATAGTTCACCCAAAAATGATAATTCTGTTATCATTTACTCAACCTTATGTTGCTCCAAACCTGTATGACTTTCTTCCATGGAATACAAAAGGCAGAAAGTTAGGGACTGACATCATCAGTCACTATTCACTTTCATTGCATCATTTTCCATACAATAAAAATGAATGGTGATTGAGGTTAAAATTCTGCCTAACATCTCCTTTTGGGTTCCACATAAGAAGGACAGTCATATGGGTTTGGAGCAACATGAGGGTGAGTAGACCTACATAATGACAGAATTTTCATTTGTGGGTGAACTATCCCTTTATAAAGTCATGTGGAGACACCAGCACATCCACATATTAAACACAGCATTCACTGACATGCTATGCTGGCTATATTTCTTATCTTATTTTGTGTATATTATATACTGTATATTGTATATTATTAGGTGTATATTGTATATTGTGTTGGGTAAACAAGATGTTTATTGTAATTGTCATGACTGCTATGTTGCTTGGAACTGTACCCAAGACTTTCACCCACTGTTGCAATTGTGTATATGGTTGATTGACAATAAAGGGATTTGATTTGATTTGGTCTTTTCAACAGGGCTGACACCAGACTTTTTAATGTGCCAAAGTATAAGCTCTGGGAAGATATTAGCATTTGAGACTGATGTAGGACCAGTCTCAGCTTCCATAAATCTTGACCTTAATTATTATTCAAGAGTTCCTCATCCCATAAAAGGCTAAAATGGGTCATGTTCTCCCAAACTTTTATGCCCATCAACATTTTGTAAATAAAATGAACACAATTACTTTTTCCCATACTAGGCGGTTGATATTTTGTTGTAAGTCCAATGCAAGGGAGGAAACGTGGGCAGATCGGCACATTCCATTTCTTTCCTCTGACAACATAACAGCCCTTGCCGCCCTTCATCCTTCAAAACCAGTTTGCTCCTGTTGTTTATTCTTCCACAGCCCCTGACAGACACGCTGATCCCCTGTTCTCAGATCAGAGAGCGTCTATGTCAGTCTCGCTGGGGGGAAACAGTTAGTGTTTGTTAAAGTGTCAGCCTTATGACAGGCTCAAAGACAAGCAGAGTTAACCATTAGACATTGTTAAATCTGGTTCTTTGTAATTCTGGGCACAGTCTCACGTTCTACAATGAGTTAATGCTTAACTCTTGGTTGGTTAAACAATAGGCTGCCGAAGTTGTGCAATCAGTCGAACATCAGCACTTCTTAGGGTTGCTTTATGGCTTTGCTGCTTGACAGCAAACTGCCACATGATAGAATGGTGCTCAGAACAATTGGCTTATGAGATAATTATGTTTAACTCGAGGTAGAAAGAACCAGGTTCAAGATATCTATGTATAATTTGGGTGTTTCCCAGCTCTTTCTGACTGGTGTACACCCACAACCCCATTTAAGTACCCTTTCATCGACACCAAACTATATTATACTAACACATATTATTCTGGATTTCATTTAGCATTAGCATTATCATATAAAATCACTTTTAAACAAAACAAAAAAAATAATAATAATAATACTATGGGGAAAAATAGACTCACCAAGTGTAATTTGAAAAAAATAATTTAATAAAATAAAATAATAATAAGCACACTTAAAACTTTCAAACATTATTTTGTTTTCTTTCTTAAAAAGGAACTGAGAATCATGTTTAATCATGGTTATTTATCATTTTAATTAATTATTAGTTTTAAATATTGGAGACCGGTGCTAGTTGTCACATGGGCTAATGTCAGTAAAGATTTGGAGTCAAAAATCCAATTGTGTGTTTTCTCTCAAAGGTTTTGTATAATGATTTCAAACACCTACTTAAAAAAAATAAATAAACCTTAGAAAATAGAAAATGTTTTTTCACATTAAACCCTCCAAAGTAAATTTTCATTATTTTCATTATTTTGTTGTAGCTCTTCAGTATACAAGTTAACATAAATACACTGTCATACATTCCGGCAAGGGTCAAATATATTATCAAGGCAGATTTGTACTGAAAGGTTTAATGTTTGATGTGTTCTTAGGACAAAGGTATTTTTTATGAAAGAGAGACAGGGCCATGTGTTTTAGATCAAATTTATACAATTAATTGTACATATACAAGTATAATTAATTACAATATTTGTTGGCCAAAACAATATTTTGATATATTTGCACATTACCTTTTCAATTTTTGTTGTTTCATGAATCATTGTGTCTCATAACTGTTTTACTTTTTTAGAGTATTTTTATTTATATATTGTTTTTTATATTTTATATCCCGTTATTGGGGCAAGTCACATAAAAGTTAATCTGTGTTCAATTAACTGTATCTTTTGTCCTGGCCAAAAACAGTAAAATTGTACAACAGCTTTTTTTTTTTTATAGTCAAGACTTCAAGGTATGCAGAAATTGACTTTCAGAAATAAACCTACCCAGAGAAATATTCTAAAAAGTATGAGAATTAGCACCAGTCTCCCCTATTAGTAGTTCAAATCTATTGACAGCCCTAACATTTTAATTCGTAATTTCTGTTTTAAAAATTTAACAAAGCAAAATCAAATTCATTCTACAATAAATACCCCCTGGAATCTACTTAAGTACCACCTGGGGTGTGTATAACCCTGATTAGGGAATCACTGATTTAGATTAAGTCAAATTTATTTGTATAGCTCTTTTCACAACAGGCGTTGTTTCAAAGCAGCTGTACATGAAATTATGCTGTAACAGATGAATGAATATAATGCCAATATTATTTATTTATGTTTAGAATTATTACTGGTTAAAATTAGTAAACTAAGTAAGTGTTGTGGGTCATTGATTAAACAAAAGGATTTTGAATGAACTATAAGTTTTAGTGTTAAAGTCCTTGAAGTCATCCCAAATTAACTGAAGAAATACATGTAGTTGCATTGTCCTTTGATTTTGGCAGATGAAGGCTTTTGTTAGTGGTTAATTCATTTTCTATGTAGTTTAAGAGAGTGTTGTCCCTCCTTTGACCAAGTTGATATAGGTATCATTCAGTGATGAGTATCGCAGTCCAGCTTGAAGCTTAGGCAGGTAATTTTGGTGAACTCCATCCTGAGCCCATGCTTCAGACAGTGGCTCATGAAGAGTTTGAATTAATTCATCCTCTGTGAAGTTCATTTTAGTAGACTGAAGTGAAGTCTGGCTGGCACATGCTGCAGTTGGCCATCATCTGTTGAATCAGAGATCAGGCAGGACCAGAGATGGATCTGACAGGCTCTGGTAATCTCGGGATTTTATGATATACATCATGATGTGGAGCACTCCTATTGTTTTGTTGTTTTTGTTTGTTTGTCCTGTGTTTAGTAATCTTTTTCCAGTCAGTTTTACCAGAGACGAACTGCTGAACATTCGACAGCTTATACCAGACAGTCTTTTCCCAGTTTTTGAATATTCAGACGTTTTGCTGGACATTTTAGTCGGAGGCGCGGCTGTGTTGTTTAAACGCACTAGGAGATGCAAGTGAGGGAGGCGAGCCGGTGCGTGAACTCTCTGATCACTGTCTGGTTCATCTTCTTCCAACCTACAGGCAGAAATTAAAATCAACCAAGCCAGTAGTAAGGACTGTAAAGAGATGGACCAATGAAGCAGAGCGGGAACTACAAGCCTGCTTCAGTTGCACGGATTGGAGTGTTTTTGAGGCTGCAGCCACAGACCTGGATGAGCTCACAGATACTGTTACATCATATATCAGTTTCTGTGAGGATATGTGCATTCCTACTAGGACTTATTTAAAGTTCAACAATGACAAACCATGGTTTACAGCAGAGCTCAGGCAGCTTTGTCAGGCCAAAGAGGATGCTTACAGGGGTGGGGATAAAGTCTTGTACAATCAGGCCAGGAACTCCGAACAAGGAAATCAGAGTGGCTAAAAGAAGATACTCTGAGAAGCTGAAAAACAAGTTTTCAGCTAACGACCCTGCATCAGTGTGGAGTGGCATGAAACAACTCACAAATTACAGGACTCCTACCCCCAACCCTGTGGTGCACCAACAACTGGCTGACAACCTGAATGTGTTCTACTGCAGATTTGAAAGTCCCAATCTCACACCTCACACCCACTCTGACCTTCACTTCACACAAACACCAACACCTCCTGCCACCCCCCTCCTCCCCCCTCCTGCTACTCAACGTACACTTAAGATCCGTGAAGATGATGTGAGTCGCGGCTTTCGGAAACAAAATACGAGGAAAGCTTCAGGCCCAGATGGCATCTCAACAGCGAATCTTCGATCTTGTGCTAACCAGCTGGCCCCCATCTTCACACAGATCTTCAATAGATTACTGGAGCAGTGTGAAGTCCCATGCTGCTTCAAATGCTCAATCATTATTCCTGTTCCAAAGAAACAAAAAAATCACAGGACTTTATGACTACAGACCTGTCGCCCTGACGTCTGTGGTCATGAAATAATTTGAGATACTGCTGTTTGCCTACCTGAAGAACATCACTGGACCCTTTCAAGATCTCCTTCAATTTGCTTATTGAGAAAACAGGTCTGTGGATGATGCAGTCAACATGGGATTGCATCATATCCTGCAACATCTGGACAGACCAGGGACATATGCAAGGATCCTTTTTGTGGACTTCTGTTCAGCTTTCAACACCATCATCCCAGCTATACTCCAGAATAAATTACACCAACTCTCTGTTCCCATGTCTGTCTGTCAGTGGATTACCAGCTTTCTGACGGACAGGCAGCAGCTTGTGAGACAAGGGAAATTCACTTCCAGCACCTGTACAATCAGCACTGATGTGCTCTCCTCCCTACTCTTCTCCCTCTACACCAATGACTGCATCGCCAAGGACCCCTCTGTCAAGTTCCTGAAGTTTGCAGATGACACCACTGTCATTGGCCTCATCCGAGATGACGATGAGTCTGCATACAGAAGGGAGTTTGAACAGCTGGCTGTCTGGTGCAGTCAAAACAACCTGGAGCTGAACACGCTCAAAACAGTGGAGATGACTGTGGACTTTAGGAGGAACACCCCAACACTGACTCCCCTCACCATTATAAACAGCACTGTGGCAGCAGTGGAGTCATTCAGGTTCCTGGGCACTACCATCTCACAGGACCTGAAGTGGGAGACACACAGTGAAAAAGGCCCAGCAGAGGAAGTTCAACCTGCCACAGGCGCTGCTGATACAGTTCTACTCAGTCATTCAGTCTGTCCTCTGCACTTCAATACTGTTTGGTTTGGTTCAGCTACGAAATCAGACATCAGAAGACTACAAAGGACAGTTCAGACTGCTGAGAGGATTATTGGTTGCCCCCTGCACCCACAGAACTATACACTTCCAGAGTGAAGACAAAGGCTCTAAAAATCACTCTGGACCCCACTCACCCTGCCCATTACCTTTTTGAACTGTTGCCTTCTGGCCGACGCTTCAGAGCTCTGAACACCAGAACCATCAGGCACAGGAACAGTTTTTTTCCTCAGGCTATCCATCTCATGAACAGTTAAATTGCCCCATTGAGTAATAACTATGTGCAATACACAGTTTAGTCTTTTTTATATTCATCCAACACATCCAACCTCTTCTGCCACTTCATTCCTCTGGAAAAAATAAATAAATAAATAAACATTTGCACTGTACATAACAGATTGTATTTGCACTGTACATAACAGATAACAGATTTGTATTAGATTGCACTACGTATGTGTATGTATGTATGTGTGTGTATGTACGTATGTGTATAACTATTTTTTATTTTTTATTATTATCTGTCTTGCTGCTGTTTTTGTATTGTTTTTGTATCGTTGAACACTGGAAGCTCCTGTCACCAAGACAAATTCCTTGTATGCATAAGCATACATGGCAATAAAGCTGATTCTGATTCTGATATCAGGGAAAGACAGGGAAAGAAATAGAATAAAACAGAATAAAATTAGCGTAGATGCCATTCACTTTAAAGGAGGGTTAAAGAATAAGAGAAGTGTTTTTGGTTCCGGCAACCTAAAGCAGCATAACTATCAGTTGAGGGATAAATTAGGTGTATGCCTTGATGAATAGATAAGTCTTTAGTCTAGACTTAAACTGAGAGAATGTGTCTGAGTTCCGAACACTGCTAGGAAGACTATTCCATAGGAGCCAAATATGAAAATGGTCTCCCTCCTTTTGTGGATTTTGATATTCTCTGTATTGTTAACAGGCTGGAGTTTTGCGATCATGGTGAGAGTGATGGATTATAGCATGATAGAAAGTCACTTAAGTACTTTGGAGCTAGACCATTCAAAGCTGTAAGTAATTAACAGAATTTTAAATTTAATATGAAACTTAACAGGTGGCCAATGTAAAATGGGGCTGACATGATTGTATTTCTTGTTTCTTGTTAGCACTCTCGCTGCTGAATTTTGAACCAACTGAAGTTTATTTATTAAACCTGCAGGACATCCACCCAGTAATACATTCCAATAATCTAGTCTTGAGGTCATGAACGCATTAATTAGTTTTTTTGCATCAGAAACAGATAGCATGTGTTGTAACTTAGCAATATTTCTGAGGTGGAAGAATGCAGATCTACAAATACTGGAAATTTGTTTTTCAAAGGTTAGATTGCTATCAAATATAGCACCTAAATGTTTTGCTGTTGAAGTTGACGTTACAGTACATCCATCAAGAGTCATATTATATTTTAGTGTCTTATTTTTTAAGGTTTTTTTTTCTCTCTCTCTCTAATAATTAGTACTTCTGTTTTGCCTGGAATTGAGTTGAAGGAAATTTCTAGCGATCCACTCTTTGATATCATTTATACACTCTGTTAATTTTTTTTTATTTTGTCGTGTTTCAAAGAAATATAATGTTGGGTATTGTCTGCATAACAGTGAAAACTTATTCCATGGTTCCTGATAATGTCCCCCAGGGGGAGCATATATAGGGAGAAAAGCAGAGGCCTTAAAACTGATCCCTGTGGCACTCCATACTTAACTTTATGATCTGACAGCTCCTCATTTACACAGACAAAGTGGTAGTGGTCAGAGAGATAGGATCTAAACCAAGCTAATGCCTCTCCACAAATTCCAAAATAATTTTCAAGCATATCCTAGAGAATGTCGTGATCTATGGTGCCGAAGGCAGCACTAAGATCTAAAAGCACTAGAAGAGAAATGCAGTCGCGATCAGATGATAAGAGCAAGTCATTTGTAACTCTGATAAGTGCAGTCTCTATACTATGATGGGGCCATAAATACCATTTCTCTGTAAAAATTAACATAGTTGGGAGGACACTACCTTTTCTAGTATTTTCGACATAAATGGTAGATTTTAAATTTGTTTATAATTAGCCAATTCTTCTGGATCAAGCTGTGGTTTCTTAATATGCAGTTTGATAACTGCCAGTTTAAAATCAGGAGTTTAGTCGGTATTAGGTCTAACATACATGTTGATGATTTTGTGTTAGCTCTTCCTGACCTATAACAGCGAAAGATTGAAGTTGCTCATAGGAAATCATTTTAGTGTTCTAGGGTGCTGTGGCAGACGGATGCATAATTCCAATTTTGTTTCTGATGATTTCGATATTATAAGTAAAGAAATTCATAAAGTCATCACTACTATGCTGCGACTGAATATCTAGTTCAATAGAAATTTTATTCCTAACCAATTTAACCACAGTACTGAATAAACACCTAGGGTTGTTGTGGTTATTTTCTATGAGTTTGCCCAAATATGCAGAACTGGCAGTTTTTAGAGCCTGTTTGTAGTTAGAGACATGTTCCTTCCATGCACCGCAAAATACTTCTAATTTTGTATTCTTCCACTTACGCTCCAAATCAAAATCAAATCCCTTTATTGTCACTCAACCATATACACAAGTGCAACAGTGGGTGAAAGTTTTGGGTGCAGTTCCGAGCAACATAGCAGTCATGACAGTGATGAGACATATACCAATTTACAATAAACATCAGATTTACACAACACAAGTAACATATCTAATATACACATTATTACACACAACACCATATACAAATAATAATATACAATGTACAGTATACAATACACACAATATAGAATACACATACACACAATATAGAATAAACAGTATACAATAAAAATAGTATATATAAAATATACAGTAGGTTGTATTTTGCTGTATTGACATTCAGGCTGTCAGTTGATAGTCAGTTGCCAGTGTGTTGTTAAGAGAGAATACAATTATGACAGTCCAGTGTAAGATTAATAGAGTGCATTGCTGATGTATTTTGATCGTTAGAGATCAAGAGTTCAAAAGTTTGATTGCTTGGGGGAAGAAGCTGTCATGGAGTCGGCTGGTGTGGGTCCTGATGCTGCAATAATGCCTGCCTGATGGTAGCAGTGAGAGCAGCCCATGGCTTGGGTGGCTGGAGTCTCTGATGATCCTCCAAGCTTTTTTCACACACCACCTGGTATGTCCTGGGGTGAGGGAAGCTCACCTCCGATGATGTGTCTGGCAGTTCGCACCACACTTTGCAGGGCTTTGTGGTTGAGGGCAGTGCTGTTGCCGTACCAGGCAGTGATGCAGCCAGTCAGGATGCTCTCTACAGTGCTGCTGTAGAACCGTGTGAGGATGTGGTGGTTCATTCCAAACTTCCTCAGCCGTCTCAGGAAGAAGAGGCGCTGGTGAGCCTTCTTCACAACGGCCGCAGTGTGGACGGACCATGTGAGATCCTCAGTGTTGTGGACACCGAGGAACTTGAAGCTGCTGACTCTCTCCACTGGTGCTCCATTGATTGTGATGGGGCTGTGTTCTCTTGAAGTCCACCACAAGTTCCTTGGTCTTGCTGACATTGAGTGAGAAGTTGTGCTCCTGACACCAGTGTGTCAGAGTGTGCACCTCCTCTCTGTAGGCTGTTTCATCATTGTCAGTGATCAGACCTATCACCTTCATATCATCAGCAAACTTAATGATGGCATTGTTGCCACACAGTCATGTGTGTACAGGGAATACAGGAGTGGGCTGAGAACACAGCCTTGCGGGGCTCCAGTGTTGAGGGTCAGTGATGAGGAGATGTTGCTGCCCATTCTAACCACCTGGCATCTGCTTGACAGGAAGTCCAGTATCCAGCTGCACAGTGAGCTGTTTAAGCCAAGAACCCTGAGTTTCTCAGCAAGCTTGGAGGGCACTATGGTGTTGAATGCTGAGCTGTAGTCTACAAACAGCATTCTCACATATGTGTTCCTTTTTTCCAGGTGGGAGAGAGCAGTGTGTAGTGTAGATGCAATGGCATCATCAGTGGAGCGATTGTTGCGGTATGCAAACTGTAGTGAGCCCAGTGAGGTGGGCAGCACAGAGCAGATGTAATCTCTGATTAGTCTCTCAAAGCATTCGCTGATGATGGGGGTCAGAGCAACAGGATGGCAGTCATTTAAGCAAGTGATTTTGG
This sequence comes from Myxocyprinus asiaticus, assembly GCF_019703515.2. NCBI lineage: Eukaryota > Metazoa > Chordata > Actinopteri > Cypriniformes > Catostomidae > Myxocyprinus > Myxocyprinus asiaticus. The sequence goes on from NC_059368.1 coordinate 15,425,058, forward strand.
ATTGCATTGGTACAGGCACAATGGTGGACATTTTAAAGCATGTGGGGACTACAGACAAAGAGAGGGAAAGGTTGAAAATGTCTGTAAAAACACCAGCCAGTTGGTTAGCACACACTCTGATGACGCAGCCCAGAATGCCGTCTAGGCCTGCGGCTTTACAGATATTCACCCATCGGAAGTATCGGGTTACATCCACTACAGAGACGGAGAGTGAACCAACCTCTGTAGCTTCAGCCGTGAGAGCTTTCTCTGCAAGGGCGGTGTTATTTCCCTCGAAACGAGCATAAAACGTATTTAGCTCATCCGGGAGAGAGGCAGCGGTGTTCACAGTTGTTTTTTTCCCTTTGAAGTCCGTGATGATATTAATTCCCTGCCACATGCTTCTAGAGTCGGTGGTGTTGAACTGTCCCTCAATATTGTCCCTGTACTGGCATTTGGCTGCTCTGATAGCTTTGCGGAGGGCATAACTGGCTTGTTTATGCTCCTCCACATTCCCAGAATTAAAAGTGGAGGTCCGTGCATTAAGTGCCATGCGAACATCGCTATTAACCCATGGTTTCTGGTTAGGGTAGATCTGTATTGTTTTGGTCGGTACAACATCCTCTATGCACTTTCTGATGAAACACGTTACGCTATCAGCGTAGACCTCGATGTCGTCATCAGAGGCGTACTGGAACATCTCCCAGTCCGCATGATCAAAACAGTCTTGTAGCATAGAATCTGATTGGTCTGACCAGCACTGGATTGTTCTGAGGGCAGGTGCTTCCTATTTCAGTTTCTGCCTGTAAGCGGGCAGAAGCAGAACAGAAGAGTGGTCCGATTTGCCAAATGGTGAGTGGGGGAGGGATTTGTACCCATCCTGGAAGGGAGAGTAGCAATGGTCCAAAACCCGGTCCCCTCGTGTGTTGCAACTGATGTGTTGAAAGTCTTTCGGTGCGACTGATTTGAAGTTGGCTTTGTTAAAGTCCCCAGTCACAATGAACGTGGCCTCAGGGTGCACAGTTTCCTGCTTGCTTATACTCCCATACAGTTCCTTGAGTTCCCTGTCTGTGTCGACTTGTGGGTGGATCAGGAGAGCAGAAAGACTTGATAGAATGTATGATCATCTGATCACACCAGAATTTGTTGATCATAAAACATACACCACCACCTCTGCTTTTACCTGAGAGGTCTTTCGCTCTATCCGCTCGGTGCACTGAGAACCCCGCGGGAGTCTGGAATCTCCGAAGACATCCAAGTTTCTGTTAGGCAGTACCCTGTCCTCTCTTTGATTAGAGGACAGGGTTCTAGGTTCATCATAGACATTAGGCCCTTTTCCTGCACTGTGATGACCAGGATTGGAATCAGGCTGGTTAACTGAGGAAAACCAGCCCACACAAACAGAACACTGGCTCAAACCTCAAACAGGATAGTATGTATCATGCTGTGACTCTGAATTCGTTGCAGTCAGCATTTGCTACAGCCATCATTGCATGAAAAGAGCTGTATTTGGACCAGTAGACTCCTGTAGAAACTGCTGAATTTCGGGACGTATTCAGAAAAGTACTGGCCAGGAGTGTCAAATTCCACAGGCCCGTATACATCCGATTAGTGACTGACGATTCCTACCGTGTTATGGCCATTTGTTGCCATGCTATGTAATTCTCTTAAATTGTCTGTCAGGAGATGATTTCACACCTGAATTGCATTTGCATTTCTCGCCTTCTGGATAAAATGGTCACCCCAATGGTCATTTATCTCAAACTGGATTAGCTGCCCTTAAACTTAACCTACCCCTAAATCTTGACAGCAATTGGGCTTTTATTGGTTAAACTTAAAATTGATCAGCATTTAGCTTATGCCTTTAACAATATTGACACAATATAAATGCTGAGAAAATAATTGGGTTTAAATATATTTATTAAAAGAAAAATGGAAAAATTTATTAAAATATCAATAATAATATATACAAACCTCTGAAACACAGTGTGAAGCTTCAATTAGAGTTCAGTTAATAAACTGGCATCATACTCTGTCACTTGCCATCACACGAAAGTGATTATTTCCCAGTATAGTGTAGGTCTGCATCAAGTCTCTTTTGTAGCTCCTGGAGCAGAGCTTCTCAAAACTGCTGGTTTTACAAGACACACTGGCCTCCCATAGACAACGCCATCATCTTCATTAGACATCATGTCCACACAATACTCCACACAACCCTTCTGTGTCTGTCTCTGTTGACCTTGTCTTCAGCAACTGCAAAACATAACAGTAATTTTACCACTGAAAACAACCACTTAAAGAACCCTTAACAACATATGGTTTAAAAAAGTTACATCAACTGTATTAATGATTTTAAACTTACTCTTCTCTCTCTTTGCCACAATCTTGATTGAGTCTCTCAGCTCTACCTTTCCATGATGCAAGTAGGAATACTTCTTCCTCATAGCCTCATTATAAGTCTTGAATAGATATTCTGTGGAAAAGAGGAATCATTATATGAGAGATTATTATGCAGTTAAAATCAGATGAAGTTAAATACAATATTGGCATTTAATATAGTTTAAATCATAAGTTTTACCTGGTTAGTGGATTATTTTTATGGAAGTTTCTTCTTTAAATGTTGCAGTCTGACTGTCTGTAGCTTGTAGGTGTTTGAAAAAACTCCTCAACAACTCTGACCAGCAGAGATCAGGACAACAAAAGTCTGTACAGGAGGGGGTGGGGTAAGAAGTGGAGGTGTATGTGGGGATTAGGAGGTGGAGGTCAATCATGGACAGTCAACAATGGGGGAGACCTGGGCTAGTTGTTACACTTAATACTCCAGTAAATATTTATAAGTATTAATATTAATAAGTATTTTCTGTATAAACACTCTTTAAAGCCGTGGCTGCAAAAAAGCTGTTGAACACCTCCAGTTTGACAGACTGTAATTTTTTGGGAGCCCAGTGGAGATTTGGAGTTTGCAGGACACGGTCACGTCATTCTTGTGTTTCCCCCCAAGGACTCTTATTTTGAAGTTCTGTGTTTTCCTTCGTTGTGTCTCTGTTCCTGGTTCCTTCCTTGACTGCTTCCCAGGTGTATCTCATTTACATTGTTAGTCTGTGTGTGTGTATATATATATATATATATATATATATATATATATATATATATATATATATAATATATATACACATACCCTCATGTTCTTTGTACTGTTGTTGCTTCTTGTTTGTATGTAGAGTGTTGTAAGCCAGCATATTACTGTAGTGTTTGTGTTTCCTCTTCTTTAAATATTTACCTGCATAGTTTTCAGTGGCGGCCCATGCATTTAAAGTCTAGGCCTTCAGTGGGATTCATGCCATTAAGAAAACACAGTTTCACAATGAATAAGACACCCTATGCCTTTGGGCATCAGACATTATTTTGCAGCTAACTAGTAATACCAACTGACATTTTAAAAACATGTCCACGCACGAAAGCCAGAACTTGAAACGACACTTAATGCTCAAGCAAGCCTAAGATAGCATTTGTGCTTCAGGTGTACGATTATCAAAACAGATTATAATTTGCCATGTTTTATACACCTGTTCCTGCAGGCATTTGTTAAACAAGCTTTAATATCATGTAATGTGTAAACGAACTAATTTATTAATATTATTTAATAAAGTGAATGTTTATCACTTTGTATATCTCCCTGAGTGTCAACATGTTTGTGTGATGTCACGCACTTGCATCTCGAGTTGAGAATTTCTGCACGAGCCTACAAATTGTAATTGTAAACTCCTGATGTTGCTATAACAATGCAAAAAGCACTTACCAATTTACTTGAATCATGCAGAACATCTCAGGTTTTTAAATCCAGTGATGACAGCTGACTCGTCAGACAGCTTGATCTTACGCTTTACGCTCTCGAATTACGTACATCACTTAAAGCGTGATTGTGTCACTCAAGGCCAGCTAGAAGGCCTCGACTGGGACATATCCTAAAGATCACACCCACCAAGAACAAATAAATCAATCTGATTGGTTTATGAATCTGACAATCTGACTTTAGTTGCTCATTCATTTGCACTGTTGAGGGATTCTGAAGAAATTCTGAAGGCCTAATGGGGTGGAGCTCAGACTCACGCGCTGCTTCGGGCATGCGATTTGTGAAACAGTTGTCACACTTTGCTTGTAAGCATCAAGGAATAAATTCTGACTGGATAAACTTTTCGTTTTTCTCTATTTGTTTGTAAATTAATTAAGAGTGGAAAGCAATTAAAAATACATAGGCAAAAAGGTGTTTGAGAATGAAAGGATGAAAAATATGTATTTATTTATTTGGAATGTTAGGCCAGCAGAGAAGGCTTTGCTGGCCCTGAGAATTCGACACTGATAGTTGTATCCTCTTCTTTTGTTTACTATTAAAGTTCTGCGTTTGTATCCTTTACTCTCTCACCTCTTCCCTGCACAAACCCCGACAGACACAGACTGACTCTGAAGCAATTACCTACCTGTGGAACGTATTGCAGGCACATGTGTACGTAGTACTTAATCTGTGCAGTTAAGCCAGACAAAAGAGTAGGTATTAGTAACAACACTGCACAATGGTTGAGATTTTGGCCTATATGATTTCTAAAGTTTTCATATTGTGGTTTTTTTATACACACGTCAGATTATTTTTTAACAACAGAGATTTTATAATTTGTTATTTTTTATTTTTATTTTTATGAATTTGTTTCATGTATTACATAATTTTTGTTATGTTTTTATTATCATCTTAATTTTGGTTTAGTACTGTACAGTTACTCTTTTTAATTGGACGGATTAAATTGTTTGCATTCAATTTCTTTAGTACCAACACTTTGAAAAAAAAAAAAAAAAAGTATAATAATAAACTTGTTTGATTTTTTGCAATACTGTTTTGTTGACATTTCATGATCACATGATCATGGCTATTGACCATAAAGCATTTGCTTTAGGCAGTTGCAATGAATGATCCATTAACCATTTAAACTAACTATTATGTCAGCACATTGGAACTGTGTAGGTGTTGAAAATGTACATAAATAAAAATAAATACAGATACAAACTTTTTATCATATTTTTTCTGTAATTTCTGTCAAAAATATAAAATAAAATAAAATGAAGTTATTGAGTTAAATATCACCACTGTTTGGTTAACCATTTTTATAGGTGCTTATTTTAGTATGTTTGTCTGTACAGTACATGTACATGTAGTTCGCTGTGGCCTACAATAAGCCAAACTTTCAGTTACTTGCCTTGCCCTGTGCTCTGAAAACACAGCAAGCACTTAAAGGCCTCAATATACTTCCGTAGAAGTTCTTCTTCATTCAGGGGTAAAACGAAGTTCTAAGCAGCCAAGCAACAGTATACTGTTTTCGAACATTCAGACACCTGCCACACTGATGTGGGAGGCATTTAGAAGTACATTTAAATATGAGGATGCTACATGTAAAACCTTAAAAATGTGTAATCAATGACTTTATGCCTCATTCTGAGTAGAATTCAACTGAGGTCAGTAAAATAAGCTGTTTTAACCACTCAATGATGATCTAAAGTAATATATATACAGTAGAAAATGTTTAATTTATCTTGTTTACATTATGAATTAACAACGCTAATGCGCTAACATGCTACACGTGGCCATAATATGTGCCAGATTCACTCTGTTATTGTAATTTGTGACACTGATACCATTGCATAGATGAGTGTATAAAAGTGTTAATGTGCAGAACAAAGATAAAACAATGATGATAGAGGCATATCTTACTTGAGACAAGATGGCTCATGAGTGAACTTGAGAGTATTTGAGATGATTTTATTCCTTTAGTAGACAAAAAAATAAAAAATATAAAAAAATAAAAAATAAAAAAATCACATGACTTGGTCTTGGACAATGTCTCTAAGCGAACGATCGTACAGATGTAGGTACATTTGCACCAGCTCGCTAATAACTCTGCACATCGATGTGTTCATGTTGACTGATTTTGACTCACTGCACAAAGTAAACAAAATTAGCCACTGGCCTCAAGGTAGGTGGAGCTCCAGGTCACACCTACCGATGATGTGGACCAATGGCAGTAAGAAGGTGTTTAGCAGTTGATACAAATTTTTTCTAAAAGTTTGCCCCAGCGAGCTGTTACGAACCACCGAAACGAACGCAAAAACACCTTCTTTTTGGCCAGATTTGTTCTAAATGTTGTCACACCCATTCGTTCTTCGATTTCATAGAAAGTATATCAACCCCTTTACACCTTTTTCTCACAATAGTCAGTCATTAACATATAAAAGGCCCTCTTAGCAGGACTGCCATCAGTCATCACAACCAGCTTAATTTCAACTGTAAATTTCTGTTGAACTTCACGGTTCAATGTACATGTCTGCTGAATTGAGGTATGTGGCTTTTTGTGGACGTTAACGATTTTATGTTACTTGGGGTCTGTTTTTTTCCCTAATACATCTGACAAATTTGAAGTTAAGTGGGAATTTATTATTCCCACGTTTTTCCAGATTTGACACTTTTCATACAGTGCCTTTCATACCTTAGAAAAAGAAAGAAAACAAATCTACGGCTCATCCACAGTTTCTTGCAAATTACACTCAAGACAGCCTGGACCGAGCAACATTACAAAGTGGATTTAAACATAAAATTTATTTGCATATGATGTTTCATGAGCAGATTTTATCTTAGACATTTGTAATTCCACTCTAGAAAATGTATAGTACTCCCAAGTTATTTGTGGCAATATAAAGTACTGTTAATTTTATTATAACACTCAAAATATGTGCTTGTTTCATTTGTGATGGGAGTGATGCCTAATGAAAAATAATCATCATAATTACAACGGAATGCAATGAAAGGTACCATATGTTTGAAGTTGATGATTAATAACATTGCAAGATTAATAAAAGTACTTAATGAAGGATTCTTTTTTGTAAATATCCTGCACAGGTGGTTAATTAAAGGTCATTTGGAAAATACTTGTCGCAGATTTGTCATAAATGAAGATCTGTTTCACTGTGAAGAAGGCTACAAAAATTGTTTGTTTTTATTTAAAATGAGAGGTTATTGTGATTTATCTTAGTAGGTTGTGCTTAATGCTGCTGTTAGATGGGATTTCTGGTGTCTCTTACTGTTAAAAAAAAAAAAAAAAAAGAAGAAGCTTGTGCATGTAAGTGTGTTCCCCAGATTTTTACCTTTCAAAAAATCTCTCAGTGCTTTCTTTGCCCCAGGCTTGCTCTTAGAAGCTCCACACTTGAAGTGCTCAAGGGACAAGCATGACAGAATTAATCTAGAAGTAAACCGAATCAGTTCATTCAGATTTACAGTAAAGAAGGTTATGGGGTTTGAGACTAAGCGTGCTGATATTCAAAATAGCTTACTGTAAAAAGAAGTGTACCAGCCATACATATTAATGAGAAAATGTTCAGATATGTCTGGACTGCTATTGAAGTCTAGATATAATCACAATAAATATATTTTGGGGAATGATTCCTCTGTTGATTTAGTCTTAATGCAGCTGCATTTCTTTGCCAAAAACTTGCAATCTGGGTTAGTGTCCACATTTTCTCTAAACATGTCTACATCTCTACGGCTAAACTACAGTAAATAAGGAAATAAAGAAGTCAGAGATGCTGATGACATTGTAAATAATCCTATTAAAATTTTTCCAATACAGCTGATTGAAGTGTGCAAGAATAAAAAATAAATAAAGTAGTAGTTCTTCAAAATCTAAAATATTTTAGTTTATTTTACGTTTACCACCATTATAATGAATTCAGACTAAATTTTTCATGCATTTTTGCATCCATTTACAAACACACAGGCCAGTATTAAAGGTGCAAATAATTATATTTAAAAACAATTATTTTGTAAACATTACACTTTTTTCTTGATACAGCTCATTTGTTAGGAAATTTCATTTAAACTGACATTTTCTCTCTGAAAAATCGTTGTCCTTTGCAGTGCTCAATTTACTGATCCTCTCAAATGAAAGCAGGACCTGCCCTTGCATTTTGGGGGCCCTAAGCAGATTTTCAAAATGAGGCCCCTCCACAGGTAAACCTTACCAAACACACCCAGCATCAATAAGTAAGCAAGCTTAAAGGTGCTGTAAGCGGTTTTAGTGTTCTGAAGCTTTCATGTGACTGTTGAATTAGCCATGCCCACTCATTCCAAAACCCTTCAAAGTTAATTTTGAGACCAAAACTGAGCAAAGGAGCAGCATTGTTTGTTCCTGTGGCTGTCAAATTCTACAGTGGCACAATAGCACCCTCAACTGACAAACATTATGAACCATAGCCTCAATGATCTGCTTCAAATATAACACTATGAAAATAAGCAAAATGATTGACAGGTGAAAAGCGTCCATGTCTTCGGTCTGTGGACACATTTTTGTTTGCTGTTTACAAAGTCTACAGCTGTCACAGCTGTGTGTGTGTGTGATATCTCAGGACACGTATTTCCTTAAAATCTTTAAGGGAGTAGGAACATTTTTTGCATACTTTTTATGCTTACAGCACCATTAAACTGTGCAAATAAACAAGTGTATCAACTGTAATTTAGTAGCATAGGCATACTGCTTCAGAGTACAGATTTATTTTTTTATTTATTTTTTAACTAATCAAATACAAGCATAAATATATATGATGAAATTCAAAGACTGTGCAAATGAATAAGAGAGAATTAAATTACCAAATTAAGGTTAGGTAGACGCTATTTACATTTATTGTAAATAGTGGTACATGCTATTTGCATACTGGTGTAAATTAGGGCAAATATGATTTGCACAGCAGTTTATTATAGATGAATATAAAACAGTATATAAAATAAAAACATATTCTGTTAATGTAGTTTAAGTATTGTGACTTAACTTAAATACACCGTTGGCAGCTGGACAAAACCCACCTAATTTGTCGTGTAATGGTGCGATAAAAAATTGAAATATACAACTCTCAGATGGCTGACAGCATACAGCAACTGTCTTTCTTCACTTACATGGAATGAATACGGGGAGAAGAATGAAAATGGCAAAAAGAAGACTCGAAATCAAGTAACTGGCACTGCAAGTCAACTGTCGTACTAATATTGCTACATCAATTCCTTAGCATTTAGCTGTCAAATTTACATACTTATGTCTCCATCCCATTTCTTCAAGGCTTATATAATATTTTGTTGTAGTTTTGACAGGCTCCATCAGACTATTGGCGTGCAGAGCTGGGCTGTGTGGCCAGTGCTATTAATTAATTGTTGCAAATAATTATTTGTCTAAACTAATCCCATGGTAGGGGGCCTCCTGGTGGTCACAAGGCCTGATGCAGCTGCTTATGTCACTTAATAGGTAGGGTTGGCACTGACTGAAATATTTCTATAGCAACCACATTTTAGTCTTAGTTAAAAAGTTTCTTTTTAGTCATTTTCAGTTACTTTTTGTTATAAGATCATATGCTGAATGCCTGAAATTTAATGTAAATTCTAATATAAATAATATCTCTTAAACTAAAACAGTCAGTTAACAGTTGTGCCACTTTTGCGTGTGAAATTTTCAGCAATAAAACCTGCATCTTATTCACTAACCACCCACAATATTGTTAAACACCTGTAAATGCGCCGAAATAGCACTGTGTCTTGAGTATTTAAATGAAGTAATTGTCATTCCTTCAGTGCAACCATGCCTTCTCTTATGTAAATTAGGTTCATTATAGATTGCGCTTTATTCACAAAACTCTGTGCTACTGTATGTGCCCTGCACAATTAACATCACACTATTACTGCCTGAGCAAAGCAGATGGTAATTTTAATTTTTTTATGTTTTGTTTTTTTTTTTTCTCCCCTTTTCTCCCCAATTTGGAATTCCCAATGCGCTCTCGTGGTGGTGTAGTGACTTGCCTCAATCCGGGTGGCGGAGTACGAATCTCAGTTACCTCCGTGTCTGAGACCGTCAATCCACACATCTTATCATGTGGCTTGTTGAGCACGTTACCGCGGAGACATAGCGCGTATGGAGGCTTCACACAATTCTCAGCGGCATCCATGCACAACTCACCACACGCCCCACCGAAAGCGAGAACCACATTATAGCGACCACGAGGAGGTTAACCCATGTGACTCTACCCTCCCTAGTAACCGGGTCAATTTGGTTGCTTGGGCGACCTGGCTGGAGTCACTCAGCATGCCCTGGATTCGAACTCGCGACTCCAGGCGTGGTAGTCAGCGTCTTTACTCGCTGAGCTACCCAGGCCCTGCAGATGGTAAATTATTAATAAAAACAATTTATTTATAAAAAAAATAAATAAATGTTTGTGTACTTTTTTATTGATCATAGCAGCAGCAATTCATCAAATAATGATTGGGAAGAGCATTATAACTTGGCATATAGGCTTACTATCCAGTGAAGTGGTGTAAACAAGTGCACTTTCAGGTGTCTGGATAACAGTCATAGAGTGATGTTGTACAGTCCTGGCAGAGTGTGCCATCACGGTGGTCAAATAGCGCTCAGAACTGGCCCACAGATTTTGTGGGCATGTTTGTGGCATCTCCTGATCTGCCTAGTTCCTTTATTGAATCTGGCGCTAAAGCAGCGCAGACAGCACATAAATGTTATTTTTACCGGCCGCATTTCATTCTTAGTGAATTCCTCCCTTAAAGTGAATTCACTTTTAGTAACGTATATTTTTTTCAACTCCATGCAATCCTGTTTTGGAAAGGTCTTGGAAAGATTGTCTCTGTGTTTTACCACCTCTCCGTTCAGTCTTCCTCAAGCTGTTTTCATACAAAGCCTACAGGACTCAATCTTTCTCATTAGGGTGTGATGCCGAGGGCCTCCATGCTGTTGCTTATATCATTTAAGCTATTCCCCTTCTCTGTTCATCTCTTCGTGGGAAGCCCCCTATATCCACCCATCTGCTGAATAGGGCTCTTGATAAGGGGCAGTGGCAGTGGTGTAGCCAAGGGTGGGCCGGGGTTGAGGCTTATTTGGGCCACCCAAATTAGACCCAGGCCCACCCAGAATATTAGAGATTATTCTTTGACTTCTAATATATATTTATAAAATAGTTTAAAAAAAAATGCATAAATTCTGATTTCTGAAAGTGTGAAAGAACTGTTCAAATGTGCTGCTTCTCTGTTGTTAAGGAACATTTGGTAAATAAAAAATTAAAAAACATCCATTTTTGTTGAGGCCCACCCAAAAGTAGGGAAGCAGAGAGTGAAAAGTATGTGATGTGCCTGCATTCTTTCCATGTGGTCTGCATGACTCATTCTGGAGTGAGTAACTCTCTGATCTAATCAGCAACTTCTCCCGTTTTTGCCACAGTGGGCAGAGAGGTGGCCATGCATGTTTGAGTCAGAGTAGCGGGAGTTTTCACCAAATAGGAATACTTGTATGTTTAGTTACAGTGGGGTTCAGAAGTCCACTTGTGTGTGTGTGTGTGTTTTTAGTACAGTTTTTGTTTCATTAATTAATTAGTGACCTAAAAATAGTGCAGAATCTTCAATACTTCTTATTCATTTAATGTCATAACAAAATCCCAGATTAAAATTTGAATCCCAGATTTTCAATGTGGACTCAGACTTTTGAACTCTACTGTATTTTTCAAGGTAAAACTTGAAATGATACAATCTACAATTTCATTCTCCATTTAAATCTCAGCATGTATCAGCCAGGCAGGAGATGATTTAATGGGAGAAAAGGGCTGTGACCCTGGACCGCAGTTGTCCTGGCTAGTGTACTGTAGTTGTTTATCTAAAGGGCATTGATGCAGAGTATATGAAATATTGCATTCTTTCCCCCCCCCCCCCGCCTCTGCTCTCTGAAAGGCTAATGTTAGGGCCTTGAGGTGATGTAGAGGGGTCATGGCCAGGGCAGAACACTACTGTGGAGTTTTATGGGAGCAGCAGGATACTAGAGCAATAGAGAACCCACCCTGTTATTTAACTAAATGATCTGAGGACAGGCAGATGGAAAAAGGCAGAAAGTGGAGAAGTAAGGTGTTTATTTACTAGAATGAGACTCCCTAGCCAGTTAATGTAGCAAGGTGGATATTAGGCTATGATGGTGATGATCTTTGAGTCTATGGAACCACTGAGAAAGCCTGACCTCTGAGAATGAGGTTTCTTGTGCTGATAACGTATAGATATTAGCCATATTCTAACCCTTTCCGCATTTGAAATAGCCTACTGTAATATCTTGCAAAAGTTTTCAGACCAATTCTCTCACATTGTGATGACTGAAATGTTGCTCTCTGGGATATTTTTATTTCAGCCCTCTGAAACTTGAAATTAATGGTTTTAACCCTCCTATTGTCCTAGGACCTTCTGTGTCTGAGGTCATTTTTGACCTGACACAGGTAAAGAATTTGCTATAAATACTGCATAGTTCTTGGTACCGGAACCAAACGTTCATCAAAAAGACCATCAAAAAACCTTGTTAAAGAGAAATAACTGTTTTAAACAAATTGTTCCTTTATATTGTCTTAACATGTCAATTTTGACCTACACTACCTGTCAAAAATTTTGAAACACTTGACTGAAATGTTTCTCATAAATTTAAAAATCTTTTGATCTGAAGGCGTATGCTTAAATGTTTGAAATTAGTTTTGTAGACAAAAATATAATTGTGCCACCATATTAATTTATTTCATTATAAATCTAAAATTTAATTAAAAAAAAAAGTTTTTGAAATTGATGACTTGGACCAAATAATAAAGAAAAGCAGCCAATAAGTGCCCAGCATATAGATGGAAACTCCTTCAATACTGTTTAAAAAGCATCCCAGGGTGATACCTCAAGAAGTTGGTTGAGAAAATGTCAAGAGTACATGTCTGCAAATTCTAGGCAAAGGGTGAGTACTTTGAAGATACTAAAATATAACACAGTTTTGATTTATTTTGGATTTTGTTTAGTCACAACATAATTCCCATAGTTCCATTTATGTTATTCCATAGTTTTAATGACTTAAACTTTATTCTAAAATGTGGAGAAAAAAAAAAATTATAATAAAGAATGAGTAAGTGTTTCAAAACTTTTGACCGGTAGTGTATATGGGAAGAACAGGTTATTATGCAGCTTTAAATAGTTTTTTTTTTTTTTTTTGTCCATATATAATTCATATTTTTTTTTAGTGCGATAAAATCTCTGTTGTACATGATTTTAGTGTGATAAAATCTCTGTTGTACATGATTTTAGTGTGATAAAATAGATTACAGGTTTTACAAGCATCACATCGTCATGACAAGAAAGTTGTAATATTGGATATAACTTTACACTGGTGGAATTTTAAAATACATTTGACATTAAGTAACAAAGTTATTTAACCAGAGCATGAGCTGGGTATAATATATAATTATTTACCCACTACAAAAATGGTTTGAGTGAATCATTTATGGATTCCAGGTAAAATATTCATAAGCTAAATGTTGCTAAATCTATGCTGTTTTCCCACTGAAAACAGCAGTTGATTTAACAACACATCATCCTTACTAATTATTTATGGTGGCATTTCAAATTACAGAAATAATGTATTGATGAATAAGAGATTAACCACATGCAACATTACTTGCCTAGTACCCGTTTTTTGCCAAGATACCTGAATATAATCCTCCAAAATCATTGCAAAAATACGTAATTGGGTGATTTTCATGAACTATATTTTTTTGCATATTTACAGCTCAAGGATATTAATCATTTTCAATTCTGGAGTCTCTGAAAATTTAAGAGCAGAGAGTGTGAATATAGGTCATTGTCATTGTATCACTTTCCTCTGGAGAGCAGGAGCTTGTGTGTGTATGTGTGTAAATGTGTGAGATCATCACAGGGTGCAGGCTAAGTTCTTTGACTCTAATGCTAAGATGAGGAGAGTTTATTTCAGAAGCTGATTGAAAATTCCAAGTTACAGTCACCTGTCTCAGGAGCTCTGTTTAAATGCCAGAGCTGCTTTCAGTGCACTGTAATAATAGTGTTTTCCTATGGCAACACTTTTATTCAAGTGAGCACTCACCCTGAAAGTCCTTTGCCAAGAGCACACAGAGAAGCAGAGGTCGCTGGGAAAGTCATGTTCTGAGAAGTCTTAAGATTTTATTTGAAAGTTTGATTTAAACCTGGGTAAAATTCATGACCAGCAAAAAAGAGGTGACTAGCAGCATGCATGGTCTTTTAGATTTAAGGCCACATTGTGACATTTAGTGGATTGGCCTAATTTAGTTGTAGGAGTAAGGGTTGGCTGAATTGGCATGTCAACGCATTTTGTGCCATGACCTTAAAGGTGCTGTAAGCAATTTTAGCATTCTGAAGCTTTCATGTGACTGAGCCGCTGAATTAGCCACACCCCCTCATTCCAAAACCTCACCCTCCAAAGTTAATTTTGAGACCAAAACCAAGCAAAAGAGCAGCATTGTTTGTTCCTGTGGCTGTCAAATAACAACAGTGGCAAAATAGCGCCCTCAACTGGCAAAAATTATGAATCATAGCCTCAACGATCCGCTTCAAATATAACACTATGAGAACGAGCAAAATGATTGACAGGTGAAAAGCATCAATGTCTGCGGTACGCGGACACATTTTGGTTTTCTGTTTAGCTGTCACAGAGACTGGTGAGATATCTCAGTACACTTATTTCATTAATATCTTTAAGGGAGTAGGAACATTTTTTGCATACTTTTCCATGAAAAAAATTGCTTACAGCACCTTTACTGTGAGATTTGGTTTTTAAAGTGTTTGTTGAAGGCTTACCGCTGTTTGTGTGAGTGTGGGTCAGGTTTTGTCTACTAAGTGGTCTCCACAATACTTGTAAAACCTGAAATAACTACATTAAAGAGAATAGACAATGGCTAAATAATGTCTTAAAGTTGAAGTGTGTAACTTTTTTGGTGTTAAAATACTTTCTCCTATCCCAGTATAATATTCAGAGGCAACTATGAGAAAACAATGAAAGCTGTTTATTTTTGCAATTCTGTTCAGTGGTGCCACAGAAATGACACAGGTAACACTTTATTTTGATGGTCCCAAGTAGATATTTAACTGACTATAAGTGACTTATCAAGCGACTTATCAACTGGCTTGCTATAGCTAGTAAACAGTGTTTCAACAAACATTCAGTATACTATCAATAGCCTGTATATAGATCTTTACTAATGACCTTTTAATGAAATGATGTTCTCAACAATAATGTAAGTAGGTCATTAATAGAGATCTAGATGCAGGCTACTTAAAGTCTACTGAATGTTTGTTGAAACACTGTTAACTAGCTATAGCAAGTCAGTCGATAAGTCACTTATAGTCAGTAAAATATCTACTTGGGACCATCAAAATAAAGCGTTACCATTACACACTTCAACTTTAAAGGTGTGTGTGTGCGTGTGGTGTGCGTGCGTGCGTGCGGGAGATCTTTAAGATGCCCTTGGGGCAACTTTTTGTACAAAACCTTTCTATACATACACATACTGTATATACACACACACCTACATTAAACATACATACCCTCAAGAACACACTGGGTCTTACCCACTTACAATCCTTCTCTTCCCCTCTGACATTTGCAGTCAGTAATCTGGAGATAACCATGTGCTTTGAATCACAAAGCACCACTCTCATCCATTTTCTAACGTGCCTTGCTCTTGTCTCTCACTCTCACTCACGCAAGTCTTGCGCTTTTAAAGCTCTCTCTCCTCTTTTCACTTTTCCCTGCTGCTTTCAATTAGTAGAAATATGGTGGAAGAGATGTGA
The DNA here is from genome assembly GCF_019703515.2 of Myxocyprinus asiaticus. Classification (NCBI taxonomy): domain Eukaryota; kingdom Metazoa; phylum Chordata; class Actinopteri; order Cypriniformes; family Catostomidae; genus Myxocyprinus; species Myxocyprinus asiaticus. Next base: position 15,440,746 of record NC_059368.1, read on the forward strand.
AATGAAGACTCTTTGCTGTAAAGGTGAAAAATGCTCCTTTAGGCAAAAGTGTACGCTCACAATCTGAAAAGTTTGACATAGATCTAACCAGATAAAACTGAACAAAGACAAGAAGCAGATGCATGAACTCTCTCCAAACATGACAGTGCAGACACTGAGTGTTCTGAATATGCTTTTACTAAATAATGGTTTATCATGGATGTAGGGTTGTTATACTAATAGTCATTTGGACACAGTATGCAACTATTAATTGGCTATTTTATGCACATGAAAAATTTTGACATTTTAGATTAATAATATAGTGATTAAAAACTATGAAATTACACAAATTTAAGTATGGGAAGTGTGTAGTGACTTTTTAAAAAAAAAATTTTAATCTAAATATTTTAGCTTCTTCAAATTAGCCATCCACGCACTCTGGGCATTCTCTCAACTAACTTCACGAGGTACCGCCTTGGATGCTTTTTAATCAGTTTTCATCCTGAAATTCATACGAAGACCCAGTTGTCTACTAAACCAATTTGATAATTTACCCATAAAATTAAAATTCTCTCATCATTTATGCACCCTCATGCCATATCAAATGTGTATGACTTTCTTCTGCAGGACACCTACGAAGGTTTTTGTTCATACAACATATGTCAATAGGATCCAAAACTTTCAAGCTCCAAAAATGACATAAATGCAGAATATATTTAATCCATATGACTAGAGTGGTTCAATCCATGTCTTTCTAATCTGAAGCCATATGATCGCTCTGGGTGACAAACAGATCAAAATTTAAATCTCTATTCAATATAAATCTTAACATCCGCTGTTTTCTTGGGGCGTTAATGAGATAAGCTCGTTCACACACTTCACATAATTGAGACAAGCACTGAGCACTGTACACAGACCAGACACAGTGTTGCCAGGTTTACGGTTTTCACAGCCAGTTGGGCTGTTTTGAAAATGCAGATGCGAGTGTGACGAGGAGGTAGGCGCTGAATCAGCTGATCAGCGGGAGAGCGAGATATAGGGCAGCCGGAGACGCCGGTTCAAGAGAGAGAGAGAGACGCACATGGCCACACTGCATGTGTGTCTGTTCGTTTATGATTTATGTTGTTTTAAGTTCATTTATATCATTAAACCTTTATGTTGACTGTTCAGCCAGTTCCCGCCTCCTCCTTGCCCATCCTTTAACAAAACCCGGGAGGGAGGAGGGATTCGCTGTCGTGGAGTCCTCACCGCTGCCATCCGCCAGGGGAGTAACTGCAGCCATCTGCCTGGGAACGGAGGGGTCGCTGCCAGTCGCCGAGAGCAGGAGGATCCGCGGCCATCTGCCGAGAAGGGGAGGAGCGGTTCCATCCACCAGGGGCCGGAGGAGGAGCGAGCTGGCATCTGCCAGAGGGCGGAGGAGTGGTTGGGGACTGGGCGATAGCACGTCCAGGAGCCGGTGAGCAAGTTCTTCTCTCTCTCGCTCGTCCTTTCCCTCTCCCCATGCCTCCCCTCATCTCCTCCAGGTTCGCAGGAGGCGGGGTGGACCACCAGCTCACAGAACGGCCGAAAGGGCAGCATCTCCCCCCCAGAGATGGGGAGTTAGTCAGACCGGTGGTGCCCCGGCCTGAATCGGACAGGGGAGGAGTGTGACGAGGAGGAGGGCGTGGCCGGGCCGTGATGGAGCACGGCTGGTGCTGAATCAGCTGATCAGCGGAAGAGCAAGATATAGGGCAGCTGGAGACACCGGTTCGAGAGAGAGAGAGAGAGAGAGAGAGACGCACGTGTCCACGCTACATGTGTGTCTGTTCGTTTAAGTTTTATGTTGTTTTAAGTTCATTAATTTCATTATACCTTTATGTTGACTGTTCAGCCGGTTCCTGCCTCCTCCTTGCCCATCCTTAAACTGTTACAGTGAGTTAAATTTAGAGTTGTGGGTTAAGTTTTTCTGGAATCCTTTAAAAAATCTAACGCGGTCGCTAAAAGGTTAATGATAAACACTATAAAATAAAAAAGTTATGTCTTTTTGAGGTATAATGATACCAGGACTGAGTACCTGGCAACAGCGTGCAGCGTCAAACCATCGTCATCTTGAAGCCTTTCAGTCGGGCTGGATGTCAAGATTTATAGTGATTAAGGACTTCAGTTCTGGCCTATTTCTCACCTAAAGTGAACTTTTCAGTTCAGATGATTATTTTTTTGATTATTTTTTGCTGCCTTTTATGTACTTTTTGGAGCTTAACATTTTTTGACCCCTTTGATTTACAATGTATGGACAAAAACACATCATGCATTCCTCAAAATATCTTCATTTGTAAGTGATGAAAGAACTATCCTTTGAAGCATAAACTTTCATATAATTACTGAAAGCAACTGTATCCACCTGGTCCTTTTTACAAAACTTTGTTTCCAGGTGGACTGATGTATCCCTAGTGCTAGAAAATAGGTCTGTGAGTGTGTCATCTAAGGCTGAGACTGTTAAGAATATTATGATTAAGACAAAAGAGGTGAGACAAAAAAAGATAAAGATGACAATATCTAACAAGGAAAGAGGTATATAATAAATTATGGTAGTATTTAGGTTGAAGTATTTAGGCTGAAGGAATGACCAAAAGTTCAGCCATGCAACCCTAGTGGTGAAAGCTGATAGGTTCTCTGAATGATATCTTTTTAGCCAATTGGCTCACTCACATGTGACTTGTTAAGCCAATCTGCTTGCATGGTGTAAGCTGACTGGTCCTTTGACGTATAATCGGGTAGCCAGTCAACTTGTGTCTCTCTCTTTGGCTGACATTTAAATTGCCCAGTTTTGCAGACAAGCCGGTTTCACTGAGCCAGCTCATAAGAGTCATTCATTTGGGAATCAAACTACACTAGTAGCACTGTGTGTTTTAAGGCCAAAGTATACTTCGGTCATCCACGTTGCAAATTTCGTCATCTGCACAGTTCACACGAACTAATCGTGCACGGCACAGATTTTCTCGACAGGCCGGAGATCCGGAATGCACAAAAACAATGTATACCCGGGCCTTTACGCTGTAGACCCAATAGAGGCAGTGCTGCTGGAAACACTAGCAGGATATTAGTACAGTGTTCAGTCCACATCAGCAGGAAATTAACAGATCTGAAAGTCATGAAGATCATACGATTCTGGCATTTTTGAAAGAATGGAAGAATGGTTCTTGATTTCCAACCTTAGCCATAAGAAGCATGTCTTTAACAAGGTAAGCCTTAGCCAAATCTGGCTGTCACACATCACTATCTTAGGTCATTAGCCTAAATAAATCCACATATAGCTAACATAAGTCACTAGCTAAATTAGCTGTGGGCTTTCCTGTTCCAGATACACACGATAAGTTAGGTCATTAGCTGTTTCAGCAATTCAGCTTAGCAGGCCAAGGCACACATAGAAATTTTGTTCATTGGTGTTATGCAAATTTGGCAGTGGCCATAGGCACACCTAGCTAGCATTCACTCTTTTTTTAGCAATAGCAAGTCTCCATACTTGCTCTACAGCAGGTGCAGCAGCATAGCAGATCTAGTACACCAGGACCAATATTCTATCAATATGTCACACCTGCATCAACATGCTAAACCTTTCCCGGAGTTGTCATGACTGAAATGACCAAAAATTCAGCAAAAGCTGATGTTCTCTGAATGGTACCTGTTTAGCCAATTGGTTGGCTCACATGTGATAATGTTACATCTCTCTCTTTGTCTAACATTTAAATTACCCAGTTTTGCAGATAAGCCAGTGTCACTGCAGCGCGCTGTAAGAATTTTTCTCTGGGACCCACCAACACCCCAGCTCTGATTGTCTAGATCTGCTACAGGGGAATTGTTTGTAATGTATATTTGTACAGCAGCATGTCATACCTCAATGCCGACCCGCTGTTTTCATACGCGACAGCGGAGCACTTTGTCTGGGCAGCCCGGCCGCGGAAACGCAGCCAGAAAAAGGGAAGGAGAGCCAGCATTCTCGTCAGACTAAGACGTCACGCAAATCGACCCCCGCTACCCAGCATTCTACTCGCAAATGTTCAGTCTCTGGACAACAAGCTCTGCGAGCTGAGAGCGCAGATCTCTTTCCAACAAGAGACGAGGGACTGCTGCATTGTCTGCTTTACAGAAACTTGGATGTCTGCGGAGATTCCAGACTCAGCCATCAAACCCATTTGGAGGTTCTCCGTGCACCGAGCGGACAGAGTGAAAGACTTCTCAGGTAAAAGCAGAGGTGGTGGTGTATGTTTTATGATCAACAAATCCTGGTGTGATCAGAGGAATGTGCATTCTATCAAGTCTTTCTGCTCTCCTGATCTGGAATATCTGATGCTTCTATGTTGACCATTCTGGCTACCGAGGGAATTCCCAGCAGTCATTATCACAGCTGTATACAGCCCCCCCACAAGCCGACACAGACAAGGCAATCAAGGAACTGTATGAGAGTATAAGCAAGCAGGAATCCGTGCACCCTGAGGCAGCGTTCATTGTGACTGGGGACTTTAACAAAGCCAACTTCAAATCAGTCGCACCGAAAGACTTTCAACACATCAGTTGCAACACACGAGGAGACAGGGATTTGGACCATTGCTACTCTCCCTTCTGGGATGGCTATAGATCCCTCCCCCGCCCACCATTTGGCAAATTGGACCACTCTTCCATTCTGCTTCTGCCCGCTTACAGGCAGAAACTGAAACAGGAAGTACCCGCCCTCAGAACAATCCAGTGCTGGTCGGACCAATCAGATTCTACGCTACAGGACGGTTTTGATCATGTGGACTGGGAGATGTTCCAGTCTGTCTCTGATGAAGACATCGAGGTCTACGCTGATACTGTAACGTGTTTCATCAGGAAGTGCATAGATGATGTAGTACCGACCAAAACAATACGGATCTACCCTAACCAGAAACCGTGGATTAATAGTGATGTTAGTGTGGCATTTAATGCGGAGACTTCCGCTTTTAATTCCGGGAATGCAGAGGAGCATAAACAAGCAGTTATGCCCTCCGCAAAACTATCATGGCAGCCAAACGCCTGCACAGGGACAAGATTGAAGGACAGTTCAACACCACCGACTCTAGAAGCATGTGGCAGGGAATTAATATCATCACGGACTTCAAAGGGAATAAAAACTCACCATGAACACCGCTGACTCACTCCCGGATGAGCTTAATACTTTTTATGCTTGTTTCGAGGGAAATAACACCACCCTCGCAGAGAGAGCTCCCGCAGTCAAAGCTACAGAGGTTAGTTCACTCTCCGTCTCTGTAGCGAATGTAACCTGATCTTTCAGATGGGTGTATATCCGTAAAGCCACGGGTCAAGTCGGTATTCCGGGCCGCATCATCAGAACGTGCACAAACCAACTGGCTGGTGTTTTCACTGACATTTTCATAATCAGAGTTTACATCTGCTCTGTGCTGCCTGCATCACTGGACCCACTGCAGTTTGCTTACCGCAACAACCGCTCCACCGATGATGCCATTGCATATACACTACACACTGCTCTTTCCCACCTGGAAAAAAGGAACACATGTGTGAGAATGCTGTTTGTAGACTACAGCTCAGCATTCAACACCATAGTGCCCTCCAAGCTTGATGTGAAACTCCGGGCTCTGGGCTTAAACAGCTCGCTGTGCAGCTGGATCATGACTTCCTGTCAAGCAGATGCCAGGTGGTTAGAATGAGCAGCAACATCTCCTCATCACTGACCCTCAACACTGGAGCCCCACAGGGCTGTGTTCTCAGCCCACTCCTGTATTCCCTGTACACACATGACTGTGTGGCAACACACAGCTCCAATACCATCATTGCTGATGACCTACCACCATGCTGATGATACAATGGTGGTAGGTCTGATCACTGACAATGATGAAACAGCCTTCAGAGAGAAGGTGCACACTCTGACACGCTGGTGTCAGGAGCACAACCTCTCCCTCAACGTCAGCAAGACAAAGGAGCTTGTGGTGGACTTCAGGAGAAAAGACAGAGAACACAGTCCCATCACCATCAATGGAGCACTGGTGGAGAGAGTCAGCAGCTTCAAGTTCCTCGGTGTCCACTTTACTGAGGAACTCATATGGTCCGTCCACACTGAGGCCATTGTGAAGAAGGCTCACCAGCGCCTCTTCTTGCTGAGACGGCTGAGGAAGTTTGGAATGAACCACCACATCCTCACACTGTTCTACACCAGCACCGTAGAGAGCATCATGACTGGCTGCTTCACCGCCTGGTACGGCAACAGCACCGCCCTCAACCCCAAAGCCCTGCAAAGGGTGGTGCGAACTGCCAGACACATCATAGGAGGTGAGCTTTCCTCCCTCAAGGACATCTATACCAGGCGGTGTGTGAAAAAATCTTGGAGGATGATCAGAGACTCCAGCCACCCGAGCCATGGGTTGCTCTCACTGCTACCATCAGGCAGGTGGTATCGCAGCATCAGGACCCTCACCAGCCGACTTCATGACTGCTTCTTCGCCCAGGCAATCAGACTACTGAACTCTTGATCTCGCACGTTACAGATATCGGCACTGCACTTTATTAGCCTCAGACTGACTATCAACCGACAGCTGAATGTCAACACTACACTTCATATTTATTTCCACTGATTATGGGGGGGGGGTTACAGTGTATTTTTATTGTATAGAGCCTTCTTATTTTGTGTATACCGTATATTGTATATTATTTTTTTGTATACAGTCTTCTTATTTTGTGTATACTGTATATTATATATTATTAGGTGTATATTGTATATTGTGTTGTGTAACAAGATGTGTAAACTGTGTTATGTGTAAATCAGATGTTTATTGTAATTGTCATATTTCAATGTTGCTTGGAACTGCACCCAAGACTTTCACCCACTGTTGCACTTGTGTATATGGTTGAGTGACAATAAAGGGATTTGATTTTGATTTGATATTTTCTAGCAGTAGCAAGTTTCTGTTCTTGCTCCGCAGCAGCATAGCAGATTTAGTCCGCTAAGACCTATCAATAAGTCTTACCCACATCAACATGCTAAACCTTTTCGAGAGTTGTCATGACTGAGCTACTATGTTTGTCTTATTTGCCTTATATCCTAAATCGGAGACAGAAGCTTTTAAACTACAACAAATTATGTGTTAGAGAGATTGTTTGTTCATTTATGCATGCATATACTATGTGTAGGGTGCTGAAATAAGAAATGGCCTTTGAAACAGCCCATGATAAATGAGCTGACTTAAAGACACCTTATGCAAAAGTTCTCTTCCTCTCTCTCTCTCTCTCTCTCTCTCTCTTTCTTTCTTTCTCTCTTTCTCACTCTCTCTCACTCACTTTTACAGAGAGAGAGCATTTTCTCTGAGAGAAAAAACAAGAAATAATCTTTCTAGCTCAAAACAATGGGCAGAGTAAAGCAGGTTTCAAGTTAGACTGAACCGAAAAACTGTGTGCATTTGCATTTAAATCCATCTGACCTGCAGAAGCACCATTCCCCCATTTTCAAAACAAGACAATTACAGCCAATTACCAGTATCCATTTCTCCTTCTCTATCCGAGTTGTTCATACATGAAAAAAAGAAAATGTCTGAATGATTTTGTCATTTGTGACAATTACACATGATCCAGTGAGGCGAAACATCTACCTCTAATTCTGAAATGCTTTTATTTATTCATTTTGTACTCTCACAGTGAGAGGAGTGAGAGACTGAGAGAGGACTCACAGAAGTGCATGTGTGGGAGCTGAAGGAAAAGTGTGGAATGGTTTCTGAAGCTTTTAACATCAGTCAGAAGGCTTGCATGAGGTCTGCATGCGTGTTGCGTCTGAAGCATGCAGATATTGCTCGGTGCTCCTGCCTCTCTCTCAGAACTCTCCCTCGGATAGCGAGGTTTTGGAACCAAACGAGACAAATCCATTTGGTAATATGAAAAACAGCCTTATTTAATCATGCTCTGCAATGTGCAGCTTTGTGCCATGATATTTATTTATTTTCTCTATCAAATAATTGACAGCACAGTCTGTTCGGTGGCATAGGATTTTTTGGAGCATTTATGTGAGGCCATAAAGGTGATGTTGCCAGTGTGGAAGGAGCATTCAATAGTCAGTCTCACCATTTTGAAATGTAAATAGCCGTAATGTATAGAGTAAAGGTATTATGAAAGATTGGGGATGAAAAACAGGCTTTAAACACTTCAAACAGACACACCGCCGCCACCACCACCACCACCACCACCACCACCCCCATTGCCACCCCTCAGCCGCCTTTTCACATGAAACCGGCAGCAAGAGTTCTTGTTGAAGCCAAAAGGAGTTTGCAAGTATTCTAGTAATCCATTTCGTTCCAATGTCCTGTGTTGACAGGAAATTTGTCATGTGAGTTTGCACAGCGTTTACCGTGTGTGCTAGTGTGGTACATTGGTGACAAGCAACCTTCTTTCCTACCTTTTTTTCCTCTCCTCTTTTCTCATCTTCTCTCCTCATTTGCTGCTTGAACAGGGTGCATAAATTCTGATTTGTTTTTTCCACTTCTGATCTTAAAGGTGCACTCAGTAATTCTTTCACCATTAAAAAAGATTTACTCCTAAAGAAATGAATTGGAATTTTGAAACATATGTATAAAATCATAACCACTCACGTGAGTGGACCAGGGGCGCCCTCATGGGGGCTGCCATTTTAGAATCACATGACCAGCTAAATACTACTCGCTTAATCTCACTAACTGTCTTGTTATTGGACACTTTCACTCTTAGATTAAATTAATCATGGCTGATTGTGAATAGTGAATTTCTACAATGGCATCTGTAACTGATTGATTTTGAATAATGCTGCATCCACACCACTGGGTGTCACTGTAAGTCCAAGATGACACAGGCAAAAAGTTACTGAGTGCACCTTTAATGATTGACTCTCCATCCTGTTATTTTGCTGTTTTTATGTGATGAAATCAGATCCATTTGTTTAGTCAGTGGTGTCAATTTCTGGTATGTTACATTTGATGCTAATGATGTAGGAAGGTGAATTATGCCAAGTGACTTTCTTCTAAAACAGAGGTGCCCAAACGTTTTCCTGCGAAGAGCCAAAAATCAAACTTGACTGAGGGCCATAAATGTTTCATTATAACAAACATTTTCTGGTAACCTTATGACTCTGTCATCCTTTTATGTTATACTTTAATTTAAACAATTAATTAAATTTTAAAATGGCATGTTTCAATAATTACAAAGTTGCATGATCTCTATATTGCATAATGTGCATTGTTACTGAAACAAAATTCCAAATATTTTGTCTATTAAATTAACATAGCCTACAAAACTAATGCACCGACATGGAGTAGATGACAGTATTTCTCCAGATTTGGAATGAGGAGCATATAAAATAAAACTTAGCACCTTCATGCCAATTGAATAAAACATTGCAAAAATAAACATTTAACAATGAACATCAGAGATATGATTCATACATCAAAAGTGGTTACTGTTCTGTAAAAATATTATTGTATCATTAATAACGTTTTATTTAACATCAAGGCAATTTATCACATCCAGGTTTTTTATATATATATTATTATTTACTACATTGTAACATTTGGTATTTTTAGCGCAGGAGCGAACTGATGCGGAGCATGAGAAGCAGAGTGCCCATCTGTGTGCGTTTATGGTGTGAGTATCCACCACTGACTCGACAACATCTGCACAAGAGACGGCATGAAACAAATAATTTTCAGCGAAAATTCATATCATATTGCAGGGTTTTTTTTTTTGTTTTTTTTTTTTGCCCAGAACCCCCATTCATTTCCAACCCTGGATGGAGCTAGAGATGGAAGTGAGAGATGTAACAGGTGTTTAAGTGTCTTTCTTCACCATGCAGCTGGTACATTACACAAAGCATTTTTGCTATTTCTACCTTTCTTGCAAATGTGCTGCATTATGACTAATGAGGGATATGAAAAGATATGAAAGGCATTCGCCGTCATGCACTTGCAATGTTAACAGCTTTGTTGATTATGAACAGGAACTATATAGTTTTATTGTGTCACTCGCTTATGAAGACGCTGTATAATGTCATCTGCATGTGGAATTAACAGGTTTAGAAAAGTGTATACATCTGTAAATTCTGTAAAAAATCTGTAAAAAAGTTCAGTAACTATGTGACAAAGCGCGTGCTCACACTAAATTTAACAAGTGCTCAAACATACTGCTGACAGCTGCAAGAGAGAGAGAGAGTGGGAGAGATGGAGCGGATTTACTTGCGCAGCCTCTGGAATTACAGTTTGATACAAAAACAAGTTTATTGATTTGATTTTGATTCTGTATCTATTGGTTTACTAATTAATAATAACGCGGAACTTGCAGGTATGATTAAAATTGTTGGTGCAAAACCCGCAATCCCGTGCCAAATTTCAGGCCCTCAAACTGTACTATATTTAAATAAGAACGTTTCCCTGGTTCCCCTCCTTTATGATTTCATTATACAAAAAAAAAAAAAAAAAAACTTTACTCTGCAATCTGCTAAATGAATGCAATGAAAAGCTGCATCAACAGTATTTTTGTTTTTCCCCTCTTGTCATATATGGCAAGACGGGACATATCAAAGGTCATCACAGGCCAACTTTGGCCCACGGGCCCCGGTTTGGGCATCTCTGCTCTAAAACAACCAAGAACAGCAAACTATCTGGGAGAAAAGAGAAATTAATTGAATACATGTCATGTCCCAAATGAAGAAAAAAACGTTTCCGATCTGACAGATCCATAGTATTTTATTTAATTATATTAGGAATCCAGGCGTTAAATTCTGTTATAAAATTTAATTGCTTTGGCTGTTTTTGAAGTAGGGCTGGGCGATCACGTTGAAAAAATCCACAACATCGATGATGAGCTTTTGAGTAATTTTCGATATTTAGTTCTACAACTAGACGATCAAGTGTGTGTCGCTAAAAACGCAAGCAGTTCGGCTTTTTTTACTGTATGAAGTTTCTTATGTTAGCTGCCTTGCTAATTTAAGCTACGCCGGTCTCCGCGGTCTGGGTCCTGACCCCGGATTGATTCCATCTGGACCGCAAGGCTTCATGACAATGGTTGCAGCCTCTTAATGTCTCTAATTAGCAGTGCGACAAAACAACAGTGCTGTGTACACCAGTTCTGATCTTTCTGAGCTGTATTCTTGAATATTTGTCTCTAGCACTGAACATGCTTCATTTATGCCCTGTCCCTCTTCGTGACCGTCTTCTGCCACTTTTCCCTGCATGTGACTGAGTAGACATGAGGCACCCCATAAGTTAACATGGTTCAAAAGCACCTTTAGACCATAACAGATTTTCCTTCTAAATTTAGCTTCATTTATCAACATGTTATGAGCCTTTAATAATAAACAAATAGATTTCTGTTCTAATTCTGTGAAAAGTAATCAGATGTCATCATCTTTGGCAAGGAAAGACGTTAAAAGTAGTAGTTGGTAGCCTAGTCTTGCTCACTTTAATGAAAATATAAAATTCATAATAAGACCAGTAACATACATTACTAAAGTAAATAGTCAATTTTGATTTCATGCTGACTTTAAAATATTTTAATATTTTGGTAGAAGATCCCTCAGACCCCACTACTATTTTTACTGTTAACGATGACTTTTTTTTTTTTCTTCTTTTCTTCTGCCAACTTGGAAATTTAAAAATATGTGCAGTGTGCAAAAGTGAATGTATATTGTGATAAATATCTGTAACACTGACTCAGGCTGAGTGGGATCCATGTGCGGTTTATTAACACAACATGTTCAGAGTACAAACAGGCGTGGGTAAAATAACCAGGGCAACCAACAATATCAGAGACAGGGCAGTAACGTAGTCAAACAGGCAAAGGATCGGGGCAGACAGCTAAACAGCAATAGAGATAGTCAAGGCAAACACCGTAATAGGCAGGCAGCAGAGAATCGTACAAGGTAAATGCAAAGCAGAGTCAAACGCTCTGTTAGATCAACAGAGTAAGTAATAACGCTCAGAAATGTAGCCGGGGCAAAGAAGACTTCGCAATGAATGAACACACACATGGGGCTTAAATAGTCTGAGTGATATGAGACAGGTGTAGGGTAATCAGTCCAGGCATGTGGGCACTTGGGAAATGTAGTTCAATGTTAATATTCAGGTGAGTGAGACCTCCGGTGGTCGATTGAGGAATCTTCACCGGCGTTCGTGACAATATCGTTGTACTGTGTAGTTAATAGATTTGTGGGTAACACTTTATAATAATGGTCCGTCATTAATAGGTAACTATGCAGGGATTCATGTGGAAGAATTGCATAGTACTATGTTAACACATTAGTCACTAATATGAACTAATCTAATCTAATCAAGAATTACTTATTTACCTCGCTGAAAACTATTAGCTAACTATGGCTAATTTAAAATAACTACTAACTAATTACTAATCACAACATTAACTATGAATTAAAATGTGAATGATTATGTTTTTATTTGCAACATGATCATGAAATGTATCTTCAGAGAAGCATGAGACAGTGTGCCTTTGTGTCCTTTAACTAACTAAACTCATGAATGTATCAACCCTCTTAATCACAGGCCACAGTGCCTGTTGGTAAAGTATCATGTCCAATGAGTTTACCTTATAGAAATATAGGGATGTACTGTATGTGCCCAACCTCCCTGTAGTCTTTTGAGATATCTCTTCTAATCATTACAGATTATTAACTTGCTGATGTTAGATAATGGTGGTCTTTCTCAATAAGTACTAAGAATAGTAAAGTGAAAATATTGGTAAATTATAATTAACAAGTCAGGTGTTACCACATGTAAATGAAGGAATTAATAATGATATGGACCATTATTATAAAGTGAGGGTCATTGGAACGCATTGTTAATTAATAGGATCTTACTGTTTACTTGGGAGTTAAAGGTTATCTGGACCATTATAATAAAGTGAAAACACATTTAAAACATTTGTTTGTAAGTGCGGAAGTAGAATCAGTTAGCATCAGCACGTCTCCTCAGCGCGGACATTAAAAATGGCGAACTCTGATTGGATTAGAAGCTTGATGGATGTGACTAATTTTTTTTCTTCATTAAATCTAAGTTACTTAAAATACTTTTAAAAAAAAAACATTTAAAATGAAACACTTCTTTAATGATGAACCAATTTATGACAAAATAATTACCTTGAAAAATATGTTAATTGAGTATATTCATGACATTTACTCAAGGTGCTAGGAAAGTATTACTTTTTAGCCTACTTAACAATTACACAACTTGACATTTGTAATTTATTTGACATTAATAAAGTATATCAAACTGTTTGTAGAACATGATATAGATGTTTTTTCAAAAATGAAACCAACATAAATACAGACAGGGTTGGGGAGTAACGGAATACATGTAACGGGATTACGTATTTAAAATACAAAATATAAGTAACTGTATTCAACTACAGTTACAATTTAAATCATTGGTAATTAGAATACAGTTACATTCAAGAAGTATTTTGATTACTGAAGAGATTAATTTGCATTTTATTGTCATTTGTTTCATTTAATATTTAGTCCTTTCAGATGGAAAATATTTATCCATATAAATGGTGCGATCCAAAGTCCATTTGAACAGCGGTGAAACACTTTCTTATGATGTGTTACATTCATACGAGCAGACAGAGATGTAAGTTTGAAGTAAGTTTGGAGCAGAAGAAATAGAAATAAACCTTGTGTAAATTGTCAGCTTTACGCTAAGCTAAAGTGCTATTTCTAGCCATTTTACATGCACATTGTCACAGTTTCTTAGTTCACAGACTCTTATTTTGAAGTTTTCCTCCGGACTACATATCCCATGTTTCAATGCCCTCATCACTTCCATCTATTCCTTATTATCCTCACCTGTCTTCCATTCCCTCATTTAGCTCCTTTTGTATAAATATCCTCTAGTTTGGCCTATTCCTTTTTCAGTCCTTGAAGTGTTACACTGAGTTAAGTTTTGATGTTAAGATTTATTGTTTGGTTCCACTCCAGCGATTGTTCTACTCCAACGATTATAATTAAAAGATTGAAAGTACTTACTCCTGCATCTCCTCTCTTCCTCTTCCACTCCAGACACCAACGTTACACACGTTACCAGGCACGATCATGTTTTTATATCAAGAAAATTCACATTGGATCATAATTTCTTTTTTTCTAGTAAGACCTTTGATATTAAGGCAAAAATCGTATTCTTGATAATAAGTTTTGTAATGTTTTCCTGTAAAAATACCTAAAAATCCTAAAAACAAGATCAATTTGATTGATCTTGTTTTAGAAACAACACTGCTTAAGATATTTAGGGTTTTCAGAGAATGTATTTTTAACATGTGTATTTTGTCTTACTGAACTGGCAGAGTTTTTAGAGTCAAAACAAGTGAAAAAATCTACCAGTGCTGAAGAAGTAATCCAAAGTATTTAGAATACATTACTGACCTTGAGTAATCTAACGGAATATGTTACAAATGACATTTTACAGCATGCATTCTGTAATCTGTAGAGGAATACATTTCAAAAGTAACCCTCCCAACCTTCAATACAGATTACATTTCTAAGAACTTGGCTCATGTGTTTAAAGTTACATTTTGTTAAATATATATATTTGTTTCATCTCTGACACCCTTATTTGTCACTGAACCATATTTACTGTGTATATATTCTCACTAGACACTCAATGATTCTAATAATGGTCCTATTATGCAACGATTTAGAGGGGCATTACATTCATGAGTTTAGTTAGTTAAAGAACACAAAGGCACAATGTCATGCTTCTCTGAAGATACATTTTATGATCATGTTGACAATAAATAATTGTTCACATTTTAGACGCGTGTTAATGTTGTGATTAGTAATCAGTTATTAGTTATTTTAAATTAGCCATAGTTAGTTAATAGTTCTCAGTGAGTTAAATCATTTTCAGTAATTCTTGATTAGCTAATAGTGAACTACATCAGTTATCAGTTTGCAATTATTTACTGATTAGTTAATTGTGTTTTCATATTAGTTAAAATTATTACTAAAGTGCTAATGTAGTACTACTAATTTCTTCTGCATTAATTCCTGCATAGTTACCTATTAATGATGGACTATTATTATTATATTACCGAGTTTTGGATTTGAGAAAACATTTTCTTGGGTGATTCTCTTAGTAATTAGCTGCTTTTTAGCCTCTCTCTGTACGTTTTGGTCACACTGTGGCCTTTCAGTTAAAAAGTTCTGAGAATCGACATTGTTTATGCCAAGCAATTTCCAGTCTTTCTTGCACACCAGTTTTCTCTGACTGGCCTTCATTCTCCCTCTTTACCTCTTGATCAGAGAAAGAGGGTTATTCATTTGGCCAGAGAGAGCCTATTAACACTAATTATGAGTGAGGTGTAGTGTGGAAGATTGTTTACTCATTACTCACAGATGAAGAGGCAGAAACAGAGGCTCTCTGAAGGAGAATGACGGAGAGGAAAAGAGGGTGCAAGAGAGAAGAGTGAGCAAGAAAGAAATTTAAAGAGAACAGAAAAACAGGAGCAGCATTATGTCCGAGGACTTCTCAGGAGGTTCTGTAGATAATGTACGTCTCTTTCTATATTAATATGCAATATACAATATAAAACAAAATAAAACATTAAAAATAAACTACCGGCGAAATATATGTGCAGAGCCATTGCATTGCAGATGTGGTACATTTACCAGTAAAGGCAATCTGACAATTTTACTGCAATTTAACAGGTTTCATGTGTGAAGTGAAAGTGGCCAATGTAATCATATGCGCATGCTATTTGAGGAGTGAATGAGCCAGTTGGGACATTGATGTGTCAAAATTGCAGTATTTGACTTTGTCTCTTCCTACAGAATAAACAAATGTCAAATAGAGATGGAAGCATTTCAGTCAAAATGTTGCAGTAAAAAATCAAATCTGTTTCAATTATGTTTCATGATATTTGATCGGCTGCAGGCTTATTATTAGATTAATCAACCAATTAGATATAAAAAGACCAGTCATTAAAGTTACTGCAAAGTTGAATGAAAACAAAACATTATGTCTTCTCTTTTTGCAACAATTACAGACTGATAAGAATAACAAAGATTAAGATTAAGAATTAAGAATAAATCCAGACTTTCTGACTTTATTGTCTGGCATAGCTTTCTAAGTTTTTCTTCCTGAAATTAGATTACTCGCTTTTCAATGAACACATGTTTTGAACACATGTTCAGAAAAATATCCCTTGACTGTATCACTGAATCAAATTAAATTTAACGAATAACAAATCCTTTTGATGCAGTCAAACAATTGTTATATTCAAATAACAAAACAAATCTTGCATACAGAGCACAATTATAATACAAGCACCGAAGGCTGTTGTTGTTTCAGGTTATTCCCTCATGCAGTTTTGTTGGAGAGATAGAAAATTATTTTGTTTGATACTTTTTCAACAAATAATTATGAAGGAACAGATTGGTGTCCTCAAAAAACACTCTTAGGGCCCCTGAGTAAAACGTTGTTTTCAGCTATACAATATTACATCACTCAGCTCATACTTTCCATGACCTTTTTGAAAATGAATGAGCTGAAAGCTGAAAGTGTTATGCAACTGGAACAAGTATCATCTGCAAAATGCCTGTGACTGATTGTGTCCTGAAGTACAAAATTTCCTCAGATGTAAATGATTGGGTTACCCTGAATGTGTTGTCTTGAATTTACCTGAACAAGGTCCTACTGCAGCTAAATTTAAATTTAAATGATGTTCTGAGCTTCAGTGGTATTTGTTTTCTTTAATGAAGGTAGTGTTATTGATTATTAAGGTGCACTCAGAATGTTTTCATTTTTTAAAAATGTACCCCAAAAGAAATGAATTGTACTCTTATGTTTAAAATCATGAAAACTCACATGAGATGAAGAATCTATGGAGCCTCTAAGAGGACAGGGTGAGAATTTCTTTCTGAAATAGCTTCTCTTGCAATAATAAAAATCATAATTTTGTGGTTATTATGGTTTAACTACAAATATAGTGGTATTTAAGCTTAAAAAAAAAAAAATTACAATTGTGTAGAATAATTAAGAGAATGTTTAAAATTGAGGTGTTTAAAAAGTATGAAAGAATGGGTTGATAGGAACATTTTATTATGTATATATATTAGGGGTGTAACGGCACACAGAAGTCACGGTTCGGTACGTACCTCGGTTTTGGGGTCATGGTTCGATACGAGTTCGGTACAACAAGAAAAAGCAACAAATCCCAAATGCTAGATTTCTTTTCATTTATTTTGAACAGACAGTAGTGCAAATTACAGTTTGTTCCACCTAGCAGCATTTAGTCCCCCCTGAGGTAGTTGGTACAATACAGCCTCCTTTATTGTATTAAGCACTAAGCAGTAAACAGAATGCACTCTTGCATAGGTCATATTTTTTTGTAGGGCTGATAAAAAACAAAAGGTATTTGGTCACAATCAGCTACAAAACTGAAAAGCATCTCTTTTGTCATAAAAGTATAAAATAAATAGAATAATGAAAAATTTAACTTGTGCATTAGGAGGAGTGTTACAATTTGTTCCACTTAAACTATATGTTGTTTGTGTATATGCCAATTGCCTGGGTAATGACTTTGGCCCTGTCTGCTCTCACATCCAGAGGCTGGTTTAAAGCTGCAGGGATAAGTTTTTGCACTTCTGTCATCTTTTTCTGCCCAGCTCCGGTGATTGGCACATCTGGGTGATGTCGTCTGACATGTGTTAGCATGTTGGATGTATTTCCACTCACATACCGTACAGCTGCTTTACAACGCCAACACACCGTCCACGTCCTATCTACCACTCGCTCTCCACTGCTGCTGTAGTTCATTGGGAACCTGAATCTTACCCACACTGCTGATTTAAAACAAGTAGGCGGGTCTTCGAGCTCTCGCGTGTCATATGAACTCGCCATTCTTGTTTTGGGTTGGTGCATGGATGGTGTCTTCTTCTGCTCCTTTTCCTGTTGTGGCGGTTAGCAAAAAGCGTTGCATTACTGCGCGCGACCCCTTCTGGATTGGAGTTTTGATCGCCTGTGACAGACTCAGATGTACTGCATGCACCGAACCGTGACGTCAGTACCGTGATGGTTCGGGACGAATACATGTATCGTTACACCCCAATATATATATATATATATATATATATATATACACTACCGGTCAAAAGTTTTGAAACACTTGACTGAAATGTTTCTCATGATCTTAAAAATCTTTTGATCTGAAGGTGTATGCTTAAATGTTTGAAATTAGTTTTGTAGACAAAAATATAATTGTGCCACCATATTAATTTATTTCCTTATAAAACTAAAATTTAATTTAAAAAAAAAAAAAGTTTTGATGATACTTTTTAAAAAGCATCCCAGTGTGATACCTCAATAAGTTGGTTGAGAAAATGTCAAGAGTACATGTCTGCAAATTCTAGGTAAAGGGTGACTACTTTGAAGATACTAAAATATAACACAGTTTTGATTTATTTTGGATTTTGTTTAGTCACAACATAATTCCCATAGTTCCATTTATGTTATTTTATAGTTTTGATGACTTTACTATTATTCTAAAATGTGAAGAAAAAACAATTATAATAAATAATGAGTGTTTCAAAACTTTTGACCGGTAGTGTGTGTGTGTGTGTGTGTGTGTGTGTGTGTGTGTGTGTGTGTATATATATATATATATATATATATATATATATATATATATATATATATATATATATATATACATATACATATACATATACATATACATATATACATATACAGTATATGGGTCATGTAGAAATTAAGCAGTTAAAGCAAATGCTAAATTTTGTTACATTTGTTTCAAATAATTTATATGAAGTTACATTTATAAATGGTATATTGCCATTTTGCTCTTATTTTTTTCTTTGTTTTCTTTGTTTTTTTTCTCAAGAGTTGTGAATAGGACTGTAAATGGAATTTGTTTAAAAGGGAATATAAAACTAGAAAGTTATAAAGGGTAGGCATGAAAACAAAAAAGATGATGTTGGATGCATTGAACTGTCATTAATTTGATAAATGCTGAAATTAATAAATAAATCTGAATACTGTATACTGTGTTCATACCATGGTTTCTGGCAAAAAAACAAAACAAAAAAAACATGGTTGCTTAACTTACTTTTCATAGTTACTACAATATTACTATAGTAAAATTATAGCCTTTGCGTGATGCTGCATCCACGCCACTAGGTGTCAGTATACAGTAAGTCTGAGACTGCCATATCAGCCAGCACAACATAAGCAAATAAGACTAAAAAAAAAAAAAAAAAGAAAAGAAAAATAGGTCTATTGTATCACCTCTAAGGCTGTGATTCTGTCTGTGAGCAGAAAATTAAATTTACTAAAAATAAATGTACTTGTTTTTTTAGAGCACAATTTCTACTTCCATTTGTGGCATGCTACACAACAAATCAGCTGAATCTTACAGCAAAATCTATAAAGCAAAATTAGACTTTATAAAGATGATGTTCTTTTCATAGCTTGTTGACAATTATTGATGTTCACTGTCTCTTGCTGCCAGCACTGTTATGGTACTGTCTGAGTCAAGAGCTAAACATTTTAAGAGAGAATCTAACTCTTTAATATTACTGCTTGCAATATTCATGATTGCTATCAAAAATTCTGCACTTGAAGATTACTCTTGAAGATTTTTGTTCCTTAAATGACTCTCGCGCTTAAGTGTGTAACTTTTTCTCTGTTAAATGTATTTTTCTTATCCCAGCTTAATATAGAGAGAAAACTGTAAGTAAGCCATTTGTAGGTTAATTTTATTGTTAATTTTAAGCACTGTCTCTGTGGGGCTTTAAAAATTCCTCAGTTTGTTATGAGTGACCCATCAATACCGACACAATAACATTGACTTAACCAATGGAGTGTGTTGGGGGCTGGACTATCTTTTTGTTCAATCAATAGAAGACGAGGACGTATTCAGAAAGCTGTATGAAAACAAATGTTTATTTTTGCAATTTTGCTCGGTGCTTTTTTATGAAGTCATATGTTCAATGGTATTTTCATTATGTGGTTTGGTTTGATTCAAGATAGCAAATGAAAAAATCTCCCTATGCCTCAGATGCACTTTAACTCAAAGCCTGATGCCAGAGTGATCTAGGTAATAGACCTACGTAGTCATGTTTTTCACCAGCAAAACTAGTGGTAGACCATAGTGGTCTTTCTGGTAAAGATGATTGATAGAGATATTGCTGGTTAACAACTTAAGCTAGTTAGAGGCCTGCTGGAGCCGTCAGCCCCCAGCATACCATATTGGGGACTAGAATGAAAAACACAAAATATTTTGAACAGCATCTTTTGATGGAGGCATTACAAAAGTGGGAAAAGAAGAAACTTTATGGAGAAGAGGAGAGGACAGAGGTGCTATCCCCCACAAAGCTGAGAGGAGAGACCCACATACATGTGTATAATGGACATTGGGGTTCTCACAATACCAGAATTTCGGGATTCCCAGTACCAGTGAAATTTAATTACTGGAAATTCAAAACAGCAATATGCTATTGAGAATACTCAATACCTTGTGTGACCTTCGGGAAATTTTTATCTTTTAAATTTTTACATTTTAATTTTTTCTGTCATTTAGGCTGTGTTAATGCCAATGGCATACATTTTGCCAGAGGTGTGTATTTTTGGGGGAATTTTGATATTTCAACCTCAGTTCCTATAATACATCTGTAATACACTATGTACACAAAATAGTTACACTCAGGACCTTCAGAACAAAAATGTCCCCATTGAAACCCATTAAAACTGCAATATTTGATTCCAGTGTCATTAAAGCATAAAATCATGAATTCTATGATATTATGCCATTATTATGATATTATCCATTCCGGAGCCTTGGCTTCAAAATGTTAATTTTGTAAAATTTTCCACCAGATGGCGCCATTTTTCTCATGTTTAGCCTATGGAGCACATACATGCTTTTTTCCTATTTTCTGACTGCTGTATTATAGAGCACTGCAGGCCAACTGAATAAATGATGCAGTTAAAATTGTGTGGGTGTGTATATTGAGAAATTTGTTTGTGTGTAAAAAACAATAGTGGCATTATGTAAACAAGCTGGCATTTAAAGGGTTAAAATACTGAAAATGAATGAATATTTGGTAGTTATAATCAGGATTGATGTTGGTTAAAAAAAAGTCAGTGAAAGATAATATTAATATATAATATTTTTATGGTAGTTTTTTGACGTGGACATTTTTGTCCTCTAAGGTCCTGAGTGTGAGGGTTTTTTTTTTTAATCTGACACTGCACAAAAAATAATAATGCATCAAAATCAATGTTGTTGCTAATCATTGACATATCCTAGACTGTGATAATCCCCCCAAAAAAAAGAAAGAAAAAAAAAGAAAGAAATTCCCCTTAGCATTTAGTATATGGAAAGTAATTATTTTTATTAAACATTTTTTTTATTAAAATTAATATTTTTTTATATATATATATATATATATATATATATATATATATATATATATATATATATATATATATATATATAAACAACAATGGCATTATATAAACCAACTGGCATTTAAAGGGTTAAAATCCTGAAAATGAATGAATATTTGGTAGTTATGATCAGGACTAATGTAAAAAAAAATTACTAATTGAAAGTGGAAAATAATATTAATATATAATATAATTATGGCAGTATTTTGACACAGACATTTTTGTCCTCTAAGAACCTCAGAGTAACTTTTATTTATTGACGTGCAAGGGTCAAATATTAGCACTAAATTAAAACAATATCATGTTGCCTTCACTTGTTTCTCAATTAAGTAAACAAGTTTCAAGTTTTTTAATTAAGTAATTTAGTTGCTCCAAGTTTTTATTCAGTTTTATTTTTCTGTTTCAATTCAGTAATTATTCAGGGGAAAAATTCAAAATATAAAGTAAACTAAGGATATTTATATATATATAAAAAAAACACACACAAAAAAAGAAATAAATTAAGGGCATTGAGTGGTTTTCTATTTTTCTTTTTTAGTATTGTTGTTTGATTAATATTAACCACAAGAGACAGCGTCAGGTGTATTATGCAACTATGAACTAATGCACAGATCTGGTATTTTGACAAATATCAGATTATTTGTTCCACCTGTTTGCATTCGTGTAACCTCACAGAACAGGCATTTTTCTGTGAAGCACATCTGAAGATTCATGTGTGCAACCACATTTACCACGAGGTAAATCATATATGCCATATGTATTTAAAAGACTGAGCCCCACTACAAGGGTTTAAGCTCTATTTCCATTTACAAGCATACAGAAAGGTAAGATATATGTTAATAATTATATCTTAATAACATCTCACAATTCATAATAAGTATTATTCATTGACTTGGGATCTGTATAGTTCACTCTAGTTTTGATTCTTTGCTTGTTTGTTTACTCTGCATATTGCAAGTGTCAAGACTTGTGTTTCCAAACCATTTTTCAGGGGTCTGGTGAAAACTGATAGGTATATTACACAGCAATTTATGTATATGTATAAAAAAACAAAATAAAATAAAACTTCTACATGCTCTATTGTCTCAAAAAAAATAATAAAAAAAATTACCCCCTCCCCTCCCCTCTCCATTTTTCTGGAAAATAGTGATTGCATAATAAAATTGTCCTGCTGTTTGATTGAGTGGCCAAGACTGCTGCTGCAGGAAACCATTTAGTAGAGATATGCAGTTTCTTTAATATGCTGATGTGCAACGTCCTATTTTCAGTCAAGTAAAATTTTGCATTAAGTATATTTTAATATTTGGTGTTGTAAATAAATAGGGAGCCTCAAGACATATTGTAATAAACTTTTTGAGGGTTTCCAACTCTCTGAGGAGTTGCTAACACTTTTTCAAATAGGGTTCAAGGCCTTAAAACATACAAGGTCTACTTTCATTCCCATCTCCAAAGGGAGTCCTTTCATGCAAATCCATTTGTCTCTGGGGAGAGATGAGTTATTCCCTCTTTCTTTGTGCTAGTTCCTTTTAGAGCTGTTTTTTTTTTTTTTTTTTTTTTGTCTTTTTTGTCTTTTTTATAGCTAGCAACAATTTTAGGTATTAATGCACAGCTCATTACTTATTTCTTCTCTTAAATGTTTTCTGTGTCCTTTAACGATGCATCCAAAATAAGTGCCCTTGTTCCAGTTGTGTGAACACAGAAATAGTATATTAATTACACTCTAAGATGACTCGGGTCATGGATAAGTGACCTACAGATGCTATCTTTGCACTAGTGCCACAGCGCAGCTGCTTCAGTTGACACAGCAGGCAAATAAACACTAAAATATACACTGACTCTTCTGCTTATAGCGATTTCAGATTCAGACCCCAAGTCCTCTGGCTTTATGGGCATCATCCATCCAAGGCCTCTGTCCTCCATTGAGCTATTCAGGGAGGGGGCAGGTTAAGTATTTATGAGAGATGGAGGAAAACCAGCTTCAGCCCAGGCGGAGGTAATGAAGGCGAGTGAGATTGGCCACAAACGTTAGCGGCTGACCTTTTGCCACAAAGACGCAGCATGAATTCTTCATTACTGCTCTGTGGTGACTCGCATCTCATTTTTGAATGTAAGGCCTTCTAAAGAGACCAATTAGCATTGATCATCTTGTTGTATTAGTGTAGTTATGGTGATGTTGTGTGCATGCTGATGTGTCTGCCAATTCCTTAAGCTTTATGAAGAGTCCTTGTTTAAAATGTGGTGGGACTCCATTGGGACTTGCATTAAGCCCTGCTTTATGTGATCTTCATGAAGTGAAAATATGGCCAGACAAAAGACTGAATACTAATACATAATGATGCAGTCATTTGCGTGTGTGTATCAGCTGCGTATATACATTTGCTATGATTTATTTTTTTTAACACAATGCAGAAAATGACAACAAAAAAAGTACATTTGGTATAAGTACATTTTTGGGTTTGGGTTTTGGGTTGGAGGGTTCAGTTTATAAAATATGCATTCCTCTTCACTCTATTACAGCCTGTACAGCTGAAAATAATTATCTTTACAACTTGCTTTTGGTGCCCCTCTGTGGACATTTCACCCAGAAATCTGTCAATCTGCTGTTTCTGATTTCACTGAGATCAGTCTGGACCCGATCAGGGTTGGGAGGTAGAGCGATATACTGTATATTGTCACCACAAAATACTGTATATCGCCCAACCTCCCAGCCCTTTACTTTGTCTCAACAAATCATGTGATTGAATGATTCACTCTTAACTGGACTAACCAGCGGACCAATCCCATTACATAGCATCTCAAATGTTGCTCTGGTCATTCTGAAATGCCAGAGACAAAGCCTGTCTTTAAAATGATTTAAATAAGTCATATGTCGCTAATCTGGGTGCTCTAAACCACATTTATTTATTACATTGAACAAAAGAGCCATAGCGGCTTCCCCTGTGTCTACCTTCTGTTTTGTGCCAATTTACCCACAAGTGGGATTTTGAGCACATGGGACGGAAATGCTGCTTTATCCGTAAATTGCTTGTGTGATATTCTGATTCTTCACATAAATAAAATGTGTAACTTGGATAGAAACATGACTTGTGACAGCCCCAGGCCTTGAAAACAGGTAAAAGGTTCAGGGGAGCAACCAATCAGAAACACGTTCTGCATGTAATTCATATTGCACATTCAGGTTTGCGGGCATTGGGTTGGCTGACAAGATTTTGAAGGCTGGGACTTTGTAGAGCAAGTGGTTAAATGAATGGAGGCAGTTGAAGGTGGAAGTTATCCAAAAGACTGAAATCTCCAACCTGGTCTCATTGTGAAAATGTGACTCTATATACATTTTTGCAAAACTTGTTAAACGTGTCTCCAGGTACAATTCCCTTTATTCACTTTCACTCAAATCATGACTTAAATGGCTGATTATGACTTTATAAATACTTATTTTTCTCTCTATTACTCAGAACCTGCTATTTTATGATATCGACACACTTTTACTCAAACACATCTTTTGAAAAACAATAAATTTTAATGCTTTTATTATAGACTTACCTGCATATGTACACTTAATCCAGCATGGTTAGCTTGCATGGTAGCTCACCTGATAGGGCGTCTGACTTAAGGCCCAGGTATACTTAGTTTTTGCGTGTTGCGGATCGCCTCGTGCCTGATCGACCACGCTGTCTTTTTGAGTATACTTTTCTGATGTTCGACGCATGTGCACTACAACTGCTTTGTGACACTCTTTTAGTACAGTCAATGGCCAGTACATGTGCAGACGATGCACACAGCCGAGGACCGCGTACGAGAGTCAAGAAAATCTAGGCAGACCACGGTTCAAGTCCAGCCATGAGTTCAAGCTGACATGTGACATTACAGAATCATAAAAGCAGCACGAAATGAGGTGGTTGCTTCCAAAAAATAGCTTTTTTATTTCGCTTCTGCATTTTAAAACAATAATGGTTAGATTTAAGCACTGATAAGGTAAGGATGTCTTTTTTAACTTCATACTTCAACTCATATATATATTAAAACACTAATGGTTAAGTTGAGGCGTTGATTTGGTAAGGATGTCTTTTTTAAACATCTCATTTATATTTTAAAACACTATTGATTAGGTTCAGGCAAAAGTTTTAGGTTAGGCAGGTATGTTTAAAAAAAAAAAAAAAAAAAAAAAAAAATATATATATATATATATATATATATATATATATATATATATATATATATATATATATATATATATATATATATATCAAGTTCGAATGTTGAGTTTACTTAATTATTTGTCAGAGAGGTATGTTTAAAATCAATCGCTCCCCTTCATGTGATAGAAGCGGTGTTGACCGCACAGAGAAATGCTATTTTCTGAGTCTGTTTATGACCCACTTCCCTATTATTTGAACTTTAATAAAGGATGCATTAAAGATATAACACCAGGTTATTTGCTTTTTAGATGCTCTGACATGCATGTTTTGCTTAAGATCCGGCTCTG
Organism: Myxocyprinus asiaticus; assembly: GCF_019703515.2. Classification (NCBI taxonomy): domain Eukaryota; kingdom Metazoa; phylum Chordata; class Actinopteri; order Cypriniformes; family Catostomidae; genus Myxocyprinus; species Myxocyprinus asiaticus. The sequence continues at coordinate 15,466,666 of NC_059368.1, forward strand.
CTTTATTTCACAATGACAGTGCTTCTGTATTTACTTATTTTGTATTTTTGCATTATAATTATATTATAATTATATAATATGTGAGCTGTGTAATTCTTCCTCTCCTCAGTCAGGCGCGAGCTGCATTGCTGCTCTCACGCATCATCATTAGAGTTTGAGATCTCATGTTACGTTAAATGAGCTCAAACAACTATTCGACAACAACAAAAATTGTCGATAACGTCGACTAATTTGAGGCACAGATACTGTGACATCATATATCAGTTTCTGTGAGGACATTTGCATTCCTAATAGGACTTATTTAAAAAAACAATAAAGACAAACCATGGTTTACAGCAAAAAATCAGGCAGCTTAGTCAGGCAAAAGAGGATCTCTTGCAACCCCCCTCCTCCCCTCCATGCTGCTCAACCTGCACTTAAGATCTGTGAAGAGGAGGTGTGCCGTGGAAACAAAAGACAAGGAAAGCACAGGGCCCAGACGGTGTTTCACCCACTTGTCTAAAATCCTGTGCTAACCAGCTGGCCCCCATCTTCACACTGATCTTTAATAGATCACTGGAGCAGTGTGAAGTTCCATGTTGCTTCAAATGCTCCATCATCATTCCTGTCCCAAAGAAACCCAAAAATCACAGGACTTAATTACTACAGACCCGTCGCTCTGATGTCTGTGGTCATGAAATCATTTGAGAGACTGGTGTTGGCCCACCTGAAGGACATCACTTGACCCTTTCTAGATCCCCTTCAATTTGCTTAGTGAGCAAACAGGTCTGTGGATGATGCAGTCAACACTGAATTGCATCATATCCTGCAACATCTAGACAGACCAGGGACATATGCAAGGATCCTTTATGTGGACTTCAGTTTGGCTTTCAACACCATCATCCCAGCTATTTTCTGGACTAAATTACACAAAATCTGTTCCCACGCCTAACTGTCAGTAGATCACCAGCTTTCTGATGGACAGGCAGCAGCTAGTGAGACAGGGGAAATTCACTTCCAGCACATGTTCAAACAGCACTGGTGCCCCACAGGGATGTGTGCTCTCCCCACTACTCTTCTCCTGTATACCAATGACTGCACCGCCAAGGACTCCTCTGTCAAGCTCCTGAAGTTTGCAGATGACACTACTGTCATCGGCCTCATCCAAGATGATGATGAGTCTGTATTCAGAAGGGAGGTTGATCGGCTGGCTCACTGGTGCATCTAAAACAACCTGGAGCTGAACACGTTCAAAACGGTGGAGATTATTGTGGACTTTAGGAGGAACACCCCAACACTGACCCCCCTCACCATTCTAAACAGCACTGTGGCAGCAGTGGAGTCATTCAGGTTCCTGGGCACTACCATCTCACAGGATCTGAAGTGGGAGATCCACACTGACTCTATTGTGAAAAAGGCCCAGCAGAGGTTGTACTTCCTTCGCCAGCTGAGGAAGTTCAACCCACCACAGGCGCTGCTGATACAGTTCTACTCAGCAGTCATTGAGTCTGTCCTCTGCACTTCAGTAACTGTCTGGTTTGGTGCAGCTATGAAATTGGACATCAGAAGACTGTAAAGGACAGTACAAACTGATGAGAGGTTTATTGGTTGCCCTCTGCCCTCCCTTCAAGAACTGTACACTTTCAGATTGAGGAAAAAGGCACTCATCCAGCCCACTACCTTTTTGAACTGTTGCCTTCTGGATGGCGCTACAGAGCACTGAGCACCAGAACCATCAGGCACAGGAACAGTTTTACCTCAGGCTATCCATCTCATGAACAGTTAAAACTGCCCCATTGAGCAATAATTATGTGCAATACACAGCTTAGTCTATTCATATTTATCCAACATACCATACCTCTTCTGCCATACATTCCCTTGCATCTGTAACTAATAGATTTGTATTTGTATATTGTACATACATGTTGCTGTATTTTTTGTGCACTGGAAGCTTCTGTCACCAAGACAAATTCCTTGTACGTGTAAGCATACTTGGCAATAAAGCTAATTCTGATAATCGTTTCAGCCCTAATATACAGTATGTATATATATATATATATATATATATATATATATATATATATATATATATATATGTATGAACACATCATGATGGCGCCGCGGATGCTGCCTCGGTGTGGAGCGCTTCTATTGTTTTGTTATGTTTGTTTGTTTGTCCTGTGTTTAGTAATCTTTTTTCAGTCAGTTTTACCAGAGACAAACTGCTGAACATTCGACAGCATACACCAGTCAATATTTTTGTTTGACATTTTAGTCGGAGGCATGTTTCACCTGCATGTCTTAGATCCTGTGTTAACCAGCTGGCCCCCATCTTCACACAGATCTTCAATAGATCACTGGAGCAGTGTGAAGTCCCATGCTGCTTCAAATCCCCATCCCAAAGAAACCAAAAATCACAGGACTTAATTACTACAGACCTGTCGCCCTGTCGCCGTGACGCCTGTGGTCATGAAATCATTTGAGAGACTGGTGTTGTCTCTTTTTTGGAAAAAAACAAAAAACATTTGCACTGTACATAACAGATTTGTATTTACACTGTACATAACAGATTGTATTAGATTTGCACTACCCATGTGTATGTGTGTATGTATGTATGTGTGTGTCTGTACGTATGTGTATAATAATCTTTTATTTTTTATAATTATCTATGTCTTGCTGCTGTTTTTGTATTGTTTTTGTATTGTTGTACACTGGAAGCTCCTGTCACCAAGACAAATTCCTTGTATGTGTAAGCATACTTGGCAATAAAGCTCATTCTGATTCTGATTCTGATATATACAGTATATATATCAGATCCTGCTCGATCCGCTCTGAATGTAATCGAACCGGCTTCTCTGGCATGGGAGGCGGGCACGCTAATGAGTTGGCTAAAGGCTACAGCCTCTAGCATCAGTCACTAGTGCACCTCTTAAGGCCAGGGGAGTGAGGTTTACATACTGCACAGCTACCTACCAGCTGGCTCCCATTACACTCACCCCCCTAAACCTCACTCCCATCCAGGTCACAGCACCACTGTAACCAGTCCTACTCAAACTGCTCCGAATGGGATTTGAACCGGCATCTCCGGCATGGGAGGCAGGCGTGCTTACGAGGAGGCTAAAGGCTACAGCTTCTAATGTCAGTCGCTAGTGCACCTCTTGAGGCCAGGGGAGTGAGGTTTACATACTGCACAGCTACCCACCAGCTGGCTTCCGTTATATCAGGCTAATCAGCTGAGGAGAGGGATAAGGACAAGCCTGATGCAGATGCAGAGAGAGAGAGAGCCACAAGCAGCTGCCTTGTGTGTGTGTTTATGTCTGTGTCTTTTTGTTTAAGTTTACATTAAATACTACTTTGACTGTTCAGCTGATTTCTGCCTCCTCCTTCCCCATTTTAAACCCTGTTATATTGGTGCCGAAACCCGGGAAGGAGGAGGGATGTGCTGTCATGGAGTCCTCACCACTGCCATCCGCCCAAAGGAGCAGCTGTGGCCGTCCACCGTCTGCCCGCCTGAGGCAAAGGAGGGAGGAGTGTGACAAGGAGGAGGGCTAATCAGCCGAGGAGAGGGATAAGGACGAGCCAGATGCGGTAGTTCGAGAGAGAGAGCCACACGCAGCTGCCGTGTGAGTGCGTTTATGTTTGTGATTTTTTAAGTTTACATTAAATATTACTTTGACTGTTCAGCCAATTCCCACCTCCTCCTTGCCCATTTTAAACCCTGTTACATATATATATATATATATATATATATATATATATATATATATATATATATATATATATATATATACACACACACTGGCGGCCAAAAGTTTTGAATAATGTATAGATTTTGCTGTTTTGGAAGGAAATTGGTACTTTAATTCACCAAAGTGGTATTCAACTGATCACAAAGTATAAAATGGACATTACTGATGTAAAAAACAGCACCATCACTATTTGAAAAAAGTCATTTTTGATCAAATCTAGACAGGCCCCATTTCCAGCAGCCATCACTCCAACACCTTATCCTTGAGTAATCATGCTAAATTGCTAATTTGTTACTAGAAAATCACTTGCCATTATATCAAACACAGCTGAAAGCTCTTTGGTTCATTAAATGAAGCTTAACATTGTTTTTTGTTTGTTTTTGAGTTGCCACAGTATGCAATAGACAGTTAAAATTGACAGTTAGAATGCCAAGGATCTGCAAAGCTGTCATTGCTGCACGTGGAGTTTTTTTGGATCACTACTTTAATTTAAGAATGTGAAATGTCAGAATAATAGCAGAGAGAATGATTTATTTAAACTTTTATTTCTATCATCACATTCCCAGTGGGTCAGAAGTTTACATACACTTTGTTAGTATTTGGTAGCATTGCCTTTAAATTGTTTAACTTGGGTCAAATGTTTTGGGTAGCCTTTCAGGTTATATCGATATATCGTTTTACTGTGGATATAGATACTTGTCTACATGTTTCCTCCAGCATCTTCATAAGGTCCTTTGCTGTTGTTCTGGGATTGATTTGCACTTTTCACACCAAACTCTAGGAAACAGAATGTGTCTCCTTCCTGAGCAGTATGATGGCTGTGTGGTCCCATGGTGATTATACTTACGTACTATTGTTTGTACAGATGAACATGGTACCTTCAGGCATTTGGAAATTTCTCCCAAGTATGAACCATACTTATAAAGGTCCACAATTTTTTTTCTGAGGTCTTGGCTGATTTCTTTCGATTTCCCCATGATGTCAAGCAAAGAGGCAGTGAGTTTGAAGGTAGGCCTTAAAATACATCCACAGGTACACCTCCAATTCAGTACACCTCCTATCAGAAGCTAATTGGCTAACTGTCTAAAGGCTTGACATCATTTTCTGAAATTTTCCAAGCTGCTTAAAGGTACAGTTAACTTATGGCACTTTTCCACTGCACGTTACAGTTTGACTCGACTCTGATCGCTTTTCTGAGCTTGCTTTTCCACTGCAGTTTAGTGCAGCTTCAACGTTGGTGGGATTATAGGCTGATCGTCATAGTTGCACCGTCCCTACTGCTGTGACATCATCTTAAACGCGACACAAACACACAACAAAGCAGTAGCTGGTCAACTAAATAAAGTGAAGCTTTCAAGCAGAATATAGAGTTAACGTAACAAAATGTACCATCCTCCTTCGTGGACTCCAATAATGCCGTGGCCGAGTCCAGGGCACTCTCCCTCCCATTGCTCGCCGGTCTATTGCCATAGATAGCGTCCATTTGATCGAACCACTTCCACTTTCTTCTGTTTGAACCACTCCGGCTGTTGTGGTACTTGATGGTTCTGTTGTCACTTTTACATTTTTTTAACCTTTCCCTGCACTGTTGGTAGGTCCGGTGATAGCCGTGTAAGGCCAACAGCTGCTGAGACACTGCTGAGACACTTCCTGAAAGACTTTTTCGTTTCACGTTGCCCCATCCAGCTCTTGTTGGATCCTCTCCTCGGCTACTAACGAGAGGAACATCTGCACCTCGTTTATTGACCACAGCGTGGTTTTGCACACAGCCATTTCATTTTACAATTTGAAAGTCGCGTGAACAAATGATACTGCTATCGCTGTTGCTAACTTTAAAACTAGCAGGTTGATGTCCCGTGTCGCAAATCCAGTGACGCTGGTAGTAAAGATTCTATCTGACCAATCAGTGATCTGCAGGGCTTTGACTTCACATTTAGTATCGGCTTGGCTCGCTTGGAACCTCGACCGAGGTAGTACTAAAAAAAAGTACCAGGTACCAGGTACTATCCACAGTGGAAAACCCCCAAAAAGCGAGCAGAATTGAGTCGAGTCAAGCCGTACCGTGCAGTGGAAAAGCCCCATTAGTGTGTGTAAACTTCTGACCCACTGGAATTGTGATATAGTCAATTAAAAGTTAAACAATCTGTTACAAAATTACTTGTGTCATGCACAAAGTAGATGTCCTAAATGAGTTTTAATGACTTCAACCTAAGTGTATGTAAACTTCAGACTTAAAATTATATATATGTGTGTGTGTGTGTGTGTGTGTGTGTGTGTGTGTGTGTGTGTGTGTGTGTGTGTGTATATTATCTAAAGGGACTTGTGGTGCACTTATTGCAGTGACAATCCTCCTGGAGTAACCTGGTTTTAATTTGCTGGTGGCACAATTTACTCATGCATTATGAATACGACAAAAATTATATAGAAGTGTATGAAAGTTATCCTCCTGGAATATGATATTTGTTCACTGTCAACTTAAACACAGTTTTTATAAGTTGTCTCATTTTTCTTTTCGCTACATTTTTGCATAAATGGACTGTGGGGATTTTTTTGTATCTAATTCCCTCTCTGTCTCTCTCTCTCATATATTCATACCTCACACCTCTCCGAAGAGCAGATATTAGTTTATTATGAGCCATCATAGCACTGATGACAGTAACGTAGGTGTTTCATTAAGACATGCATAATGATTAATCCCAGATCAATACAGTACTATATCAGCACCCCACGTAATTATTATAAACACAGAGCCTATTTGATTACTGTCTGACTATGTGAAGGATCATGTGAAGGAATTTCCATTAGCAACATCCCAATGTTATTTTTGTTGTACTAATTATTATGGGTGCAAGATTTAAGTGTTGCTGTGTATCTGCAAGGGAAGATGCAACACTTGTTATTTTGTTTCTTAACACTGAAAAGCTATTAACACTGCATTCAGTGAGCCAGGCTGACTATATCAGGGCTCCAGACTGCGACTAAAATGGTCGCCACTGGCGACAGTCGGGTTGTGTGCGTTCATATGCGGTTTCGTCAAATATCATCTTGTGAGTTATTGAATATATTTTTAGAACGCGCACAACCAGTGTGTCTCACGCTGCTTTTCATCCATTCTGTTTCTGAAAAGCTCACTGCACCACACACAACAACAAACCCAGCGCGAGAGAGTCGTAAACAAATGACTCTTTTGAACCAGATCTTTTTCATGAATCACCCAAAAAGAACTGAGGGTTTGAACTCAGGAGCTCAGGTTAGCAGTTTGAATCAGTTTCACTTTCTCAGCGAATCAGCCATCAGTGAGCTCACAACTGGGAGCGCAGACATTTCAAATAAGAGTCCCATGTGTATTTCGGGCTTCTTTATAAGTAATGTTTTAGTCTGGAGCCCTGAATTTGCTATAGACTGTATTCTTGGAAGTGTAACATCCCCCTTTCTTAAGCTCAAAGTTGAGTGCTCACCTCTCCAGCCCTGCCCTCATGCAGTGTTTTCACCCTTCCTGTTCACATTTTTCTTTGGGACATCGTAAAGAGGCTCTGGTTTACCCAGATCTTTCTGACACCCCCCTCCCGGTCCAATGAAAAAAATAACCACTTGCCCACCCTAAAAAATCAAAATGGCAGCATGAAACAATGTCAGGGTGTTAAAAATTTCAATAACACAGGGACATCACAAGGGCAGTATACAACAAGAGGTGGTATTTTATAGGTAGATATCAAACATAGTCATTATAGTGATTGTTTTCTGTCTGTGTGTGGAAGGGAGGTCACAGTAGTATAGGATTGTGAAGAAAAATCACTGCTGATAGTGCACTGCTGCTCTGCAGAAGGACTTCATGAGCACATAATTCTAAGCTGAGGCCCCCAACAACAAGCTATTAAAAACACTAGGATGTCCTTGAAGTCAAGCATTCACAGATCTATGATGAAAAATAGGTCTCTTGTGACTGGAATATTCCTCTTGTCATGATATTTTGATTTATTTTTAATGTTATTCAAAAACGTACTCTAAAAATATTATACAATACATACAGTATGTTTCACTTCAAACCTATTAAAAAAACAATTATTATTTTTATTTTATTTTTATTTTTTTGGCTCACTATGAGTGAAGCCATAAATGAATGAGCTTGTACAGTGCAAAATAAATAAATAAATATATAAATAAATAATTTTCTTAGTGAGTATTTCTTATTTTCCGGTAAAAATATCTAACATCTTTAAAACAAGAAGAAAATCTTGAGAAGCACAATGACAAAAGACATTGATTTGTTTTCAGGGCAATCTAATAATATTTGGTGGGTTTTATGATTAAAACAAGAAAAAAACTATTTGCCTATTGGGTACAAAAAAAATAAAAATAATAATAATTCCCTTTGAATCAAGTTTTTTTTTTCTTACCCCACTGACAAATAATTGTAAATGTTATCGGCATAAACACTACTACATTTTGTTAGATCTCTCTGAAAACAAGACAAAATATCTTATGTAATTTTGCTTCTCAAGCAAATTTATCTTGTTTTAAGAATGTTATTTTTTTACTGGAAAACAAGACAAAAATACTCAGTAATTACATTGTTTTTTTTTAAGTGTAACAGTAAAACAGAGCTGGTTGTGACATCATCACAACAACATTTCGCAGTCAATATGGCCAATTTATTAAAAATATATATATTTAAGAAAAAATTATTATGGGCAATTTATACCAGACCAGCTTCCAACATTGTCAAATCGACAATGACTGACTAGTTATTTATCAACATACACAGTTCGAATGCTGATGTAATCTAACTAAAGAGATTCAAATCTGTTTCAGCGCCACCGGCACAGAGAGAGACTGTGAGGACTATACACTTGTCATTACATTCACAGTTCACACACACCTTTGATGAAGTAGCTTTCTTCAGTTTTGGATACTTCTAGAACACTGTATTGGTTCAACTGTGTGTTCTTGTGTATGGGTCCCTCTTTTTTATGTGTCTATTAAATCGTTTGACAGTCGTTTTATTGTTTGTGTCTGAATTCAACAACGTTGAACAAGCACAAAATTCCCTGTGTTTTATATATTTTTTTAAACGGCATATTGCATTCAACATTGTGTGACTTGAAGAGTTAAGGGTTAAAGTTATTTCCTCATCCTCAATAATAGGATACAAAGCAATATTGTTCATTATCCTACTTTGTCTATTTCTGCTGACTTTGAGTGATCTTCGATATCAGTCTTGTCTTACTGTGAATTAAGTCAAATTTCCCTCTTGAAAGAAGAATAACACAAAACCCACATAGGTTTTAAAACCCGTTATTTTATTGATAAGTTTGATAACATTGTGCAAACAGTATATGGTCATTCTACGACTATCATATAAGTCATATAATGCAAGTTATAACTACTTACATAAACATCTGGACTTGTGTATAACGGAACATCTCCTTATGGTTATGAGGTACATCTGTGCAGGTTTAGGGGACTGTTTGGGAGTGTTATTAATTAAAAGTTATGGAGGTTATAGTTATGTTTTAAGTTCTGTTTAAGGTTAATTATGTCATTTTATGTTATGATATGGGTTTATTTTTTAGTTAAAAAAGGGGAGGGGGGAATGCACGCACATCCAACACTTCTACAACAGGTGCTGGATCAAGGCAAAAAGCATTGAAATAAAACTGAAGTGGATCCGCACACTGTTTAATTATTCCCTTTTATTAATTTAAAAACCACAGCACCATTTTGATTTGAAGGATCTTTGACAGGCCTAGGTTAAAAGCGGTTCCAGCAACCCTGCCTGCCGCCATTACTCTGACATGCATTAGCTATTTTCCAATGAGAGCCTATGGAAGTAATGTGTTTGAGTACTTTTAAGGGGGATTTTATCAAAATAATCCAAAAATGTAAAACACGTTGTTGCTGGGTCATTTGTAATAGTGATACGAGTTACCCAGAGAGGATACCCGCAGTGTTTTTCTTTCTTTTTAAAAACCCAAAAAAAATCTTTAAATAAATCTTGAGAAGAGCATGTTCTGGATTAAATGAGCTAAGGAGCTAAGCGAAGGGTCAGTTGTTTGTTCATGATAGCTAATGCATTAACTAATGTTAACGAATGGAACCTTATTGTAAAGTGTTACCAATTACTTTTCTTGTTTGGAGGTTCTTATAAATGACTCGTGTGTTGTTGAGTGAAATTTTAGTACAATAAAATTTTTATTATTCTGGCCTTTTTGAGAATAGATAGATTGAAGCAAGGTAACAAATTCAAAGTCTGCAAATAAAAATATATACTTTAGCACACATTAATGTGCTTAACATGTTCAAAGTCCTTTTAAGGCAAGTCAGTTCACTCAGGGACTATATTTTGTAATGCCCCAGCAGCAATTTTCTATGCAGGAAATAGGCTTACAATTACATTTCCTGTCTAACTGAATGGGAAAAGACTGATATCTCAAAAAACATTTGTATTAGACAATGTTTCAATAAAATATGCCTAATTAGCAATACAATTATAGCAATACAATTTGACATTTTGCTTCTTTAGCTATAATCACGCACAAAAAAAAAAAAAAAGAACCTGTATTTTTCAGGTTGGTCCAACTACTGTAATGCATAGACTACTGTATGTGTCCTATAGAGTAAACAAATTCAGTAACTACAATAAGATTGTATTTATTAATATTAGTTAACGATATTAGTTAACATGAACTAACAATAAACAATACTTAAACATATAATTTACTAATACATTTTTAAAATTAAAAGTTGTATATGTGTATGTTAACATTAGTTATTGCAAAATATTAACCAAGATTTATAAATGCTGTAAAAAAAAAAAAAAAGAAAAGAAAAAAAAAATCCTTGTTCATTGTTAGTTCATGATACAGAATGCATTGACTAAAGTTAATAAATAGAACCTTACTGCCTTATTGTAAAGTGTTACCAAAACTTCTATCAAAAAGGTGATTGGCTCTTTTAAATGAAAGGCAGAATTTTATTTCTATAGCCACCATATTAAGCATTACTATTTCTCCTATTAATTTGTATGTAAGTGGTCCATCTCCTCCCCATTATACTGTCTCGGCTGATACTCAGAATTCTTCTCTGCTTGTTATAGCCACAGAAAAATTGCTCATCAGCTTTCTATAAATCTTCAAAGATATGTATGTAAAAATCATCAAAATTTAGACATACTGTATATTGGCGCACATCTCCCTCTTATCTTACATAAAGCATATAAAGTAGTGTAGACTTAGAGGGATGGAAAAGCTGTCTATTAGCATGAGTTTTTACTTGTATTGACATTTCATGATTAGCATAGTAGAAGCTAATGTGTCCCTTTGCCCTACCTTTTAAATTGGTGGGTGCCAGACAGCTGTTTGGTAATGATTAGCATTGCTTTTAATGCAGATTGATCACACTGTCTAGAGGTCAGGCTATGATAAGGGTACTTTGAGGTCCTCTTTTCAAGCCACCACTCACTTTTTTAATAGGAGATACCAATAAAACTGGAGCCATAATTAATTTTTCATATTAGTTACTTTTTAAATCAAACTTCATCCTAGCCGCAGGACAGTGCTTTTAAAGTTTCCATGCTGATACCATAGGCTATAATTTAATAATGCCTCCTCTCTTGTGTTGTTTCCAGAGGTATTTTATTAGAATGATTTAATTAGCCAGGAAACAGTTCAGCATCTTCTATGCCCTGAGCCAATGTTGTTCACCCTCCCTCTCCCTTTTTCTCCCTCCCTCTCTTCCACTCTTAAGGGAAGAGCAAGTATATTTTCAGTCATAATACATTGGTTTGAGAATGGATAGATAGCTGCTTGGCATTTTGACTGTGTACTGAGCTTCAAAAGGACATGTGTTCCTGTTTGGGCTGACAGCAGTTTCCAATCAGTCTATAGACAGCAGACAAACACACAGTGATGCTCTTAATATGGTATGAAAATTAAAAGTTCAAAGGATAAATGGGCAAATAGTTTAAATTATAAACACAAATGATGGACTAACTTAAATATCTTTGGAAGAATACGAACAGTGTGGACAGTTATTCCTTTGGTTCTTATATCGGAAGGAGATGGTTTCTATTGGTATTGCTCAATGCAATATTAACACAACTAAACATGACACAAATAGAATGAGAACAGCTAAAAGGGAAAAGGTGAAATCTTATATTATGGACTATTATCTCCTTTGCATGGATTGTTTGATCTGGTCCAGGAGTCTTCAACATGAAGTCTACAAACCCCTAGGTGGCCAAGGCAGTACTGCAGGGGGTCTACTAATTATTGTTTGATCTCAAAAAAATTTGGTGGGTAAAAAAATAATTAAAAAATGAAATTATGCATTTAATAAAATTGCAACATTAACTCCATCAAATGCTAAAGTTAAGAATTTAAAGTCCATCTAGATGTTTCATTGCCCCCTCCACATTACATTAAAAGGGGTTAAGTAAAATTAAAATGTAATTTACAAGTATATGACTCTTCACATCAATAGAGATTTTATGATGATTTTAAAGGCTTTGAAATGTAAGCAGTATAACAAATTGAGTACATTAATATTGTACTATACAGTACGCTTGTAATTATAGGCCAGATTTAAAATGCAAAAGTTTTATACAATATGTAATTGGGGTCTCTGTTACATATCTCTATCCACCAAAGAGTCCTTGGCCTAATAGAGGTTGAAGACCCATGATCTATACTATAACCCTTCACAAACAATTATTCAACAAAGCTATGAAAATGCCCAAATTTTCTTAATAATCCTTTTAAAAATGACATGCATTTCATTATCCCGAATTTAACAGGTGGACCTGGAAGCGAGGTTTTGAAACCTGGTGTTTACAGAAATGGGATGGAGGGTATATGGAGACCTGGAAATTGGGCATGTCCTCTTTGCAGTTGGGTTACATCACACAATTTTATCTTTTTATCCAGAACACATCACACAAGTTTTTGAGATGGCACTTAAAGGGGGGTGTGTCAGAGAGAATCGCTCAAAGGACAAATACTTTTGCACTTGTCGCTCTATTTTTTATCTATCTTTTATATTCTGCAATACAACATGATGCAATGCAGTGAGGTCTTCTTTCCCTGCTGATTTTAGCATTGAGAGGCCATCAGGCTGTGATGCCCATTGAAAAGACAACCGATGTGAGTCAGTGTACAGAAATGCTGTAACACTCCTGTGCAGAAGTGGTTTGCCTTCTCTCAATAAAATCAAATCAATTTTGTTTTTGATATTTCAACTTGAAAATTCCTTTTTGCTAATGCTTTGCTTCAAACCAACTTAGCCAGCAATCTAGATAAAAAGCTGGCCACAGAAAAAGCATTGGGAAAGAACATTGGGAGGCAAACACCATGGATGCCAAAAGCACCAATTGAGGAGGCAAAAAACTTTGAAAATGAAAAAATAGATTTTAAAACAAAACAGGCAGAGCTTGTGCCATTTGACTGGTTGCGTTCCATTTGTTTGAAAATTTCAGCTTGCTGATATCGATATTTTGATGCCACTAAAGAAAGTTTGGGTGATCAGGGGAGACCGGGGATAGGTGTCATACCTACTAGGCAACTATATAATGAAGGAAATTTTTTACCAAATTGTTAAACTTTTCTCAAGATGAGAGGATTTTTCGTGTCAGCTCTGGGCAAGTTTTCATAATTTTATTAGGGAAAGTTGTAACGTGTTTTAAATGTTATACTTTTATAGAATTTTTATTTTTATTTGATATTGGTGTATGTTATCTTTATCATTTTTGCAGCTTTATTAATTGTTCACTGTTTCAATTTTGCTGAAAACCTATGACAGGCTGTTTATTGGCAGGTTTTGTTGTGACAACTTAGCCCATTTAGTCTGACAACGTGCCTCACTATGGGAAAAGTTCAATGGCATTTTGTAAACAAGGTTTTAAGTTATGTACATATACAGAAATGGCTTTCAAAAATAAATCTACCCTGAGAAATATTTACGGGAGTAAAATGTGCAACAACTAGCCGCTAATTTCCACTATATTCCCTTCCCTGTGCACAAGCTATTTACTATGATGAGAAATTCACCACTAGCTTTATGTTGTGTGAGTCAGTAAAATTAGATTTAACCTTTACAACACTTAGATAAAGGTATACCGTGTGCCTTTTTCATTAGAGCATGAAAGCTGTTGCCAGACATGCCCTGTAAAATCTGTCATACTTGCATGTCTGTTGTCCAATTCCAACCATTTACTGCAAGCATTACAACAGCAACTTCCTCAGCTCTCTGTATTTGTGTCTCTTACACATAAGATTACAAATTCACATGTCCTTCTTGTCTCTCTGCTCTCTATAAGCAACACACGTTCCTGGAGAGTGCAGACATGCAGAAATAGAGAAATAGATTCTGCTTCACCCAATGCATTTTCAATGACATAAATCCTCAGTGTGCTGTAGAAAGAGAAGAAAGGAGCAGAGTGGAAAAATGGGAGAGTTCTGTAATCAAAGATCTGCAGACAGAAACCACATTTGGCTGTATTGGATGGATGGATGAATGGATGGAAGGACGGAAGGACAGACAGTGAATCTCTTTGGGCATGACATGACTGCAGTAATACAGTAAGTGTTGTGGTTAATCTACCAGGGGCCCATTTCTGCTTGCTGAAAAACATGCTGTAATTGAAAGCACCTACAGTATACAGCTAATGTATACTCAGTTTTAAAATTTTATTGAACTGCTAAAAATCATTGGTTAATGGAATTTTTAGACTGCTCAGAGAATAATGTGATGAGTGCTGCATTTCAGATTGTTACATAGGACCCATTGGATGTAACTCATCTTTTTATTTTTACTTGGGAAAACATTATGGTCTTCAACCATTTTCAGGCCAAGGACCCCTTTGTAGGTAGAGAGACAGAGCCAGGATCCCTGTTACATATTGTATAAAATTGAGTGTTGCATTTTATGCCTATAAAAATGTGTATGCTACGGTCCCATATTATTGTATGTACATACTTTACATTGCAAAGCCATTGAAATAATCATTAAATGATGCCCTGCTGAAAAGAGCAGCTAAAACAATCATAAACTGGTTGGCTGGTTTTAGCTGGTCAGGATGGTTTTAAAGGGGTTTTGAACACTTTTTTAGCTGGTCAGGCTGGTCTTAGTTCGTCAGGCTGGTCATGCTTATCTTAGCTGGAGGGTGGTCTTAGTTGGTCATGCTGGTCTTAGCTGGTCCGTGTGGTCTTAGCTGGTCAGGGTGGTTTTGGCTAGTCAGCCTGGCCAAGCTGGTTTATGCTGGGAGACTAGCTGGTCTCCCAGCCTGACCAGCTAAAAAGTGTTCAAACCCCCTCTGAAACCAGCTAACCGACCAGCCTGGCTAGGCTGTGCGACCAGTTAAAACCAGCCAACCAGCTTAGGCTGGTTTTAGCTAGTCTTTTCAGCAGGGACAACAGGGGTCTTCATTTTTGCATGAAGTGACATTTTTCATTTCCACTGTTAAGCCCTGTGCCAAACCTCCTCCAAAGAAAGAAAAAGACAGATAGATAGACAAACAGACAAACAGACAGAAAGAAAAACAGACAGACTCTGTCCATGCAGATAAAACGTCTTGGTTACTGGTGTAATATCTGTTCTCTGATGGAGGGAACGAGATGTTGTGTCGATGTAGTGAGACTAGGGGTTTGCTCTTGAGAGCCCCAATCACCTTTGCTTTATTCAGAAAAGGCCAATGAAAATTGACGAGAGGAATTTGCATGCCACTCTCTGCCCCGGACATACGGGTATAAAAGGAGATGGTGTGCACCACTCATTAAGAGTTGTGCTGAGGAGCTGAGAGAGAGTACCAGCCATGTCAGCGGTCGGTTCAGCGCCACGGAAGGAGGGACACAACGTCTCATTCCCTCCATCAGGGAACAGAGGTTACACCAGTAACCAAGACGTTCCCTGCCTGTCACTCACTCAACGTTGTGTCGATGTAGTTACACTTGGGGTTCCTTTACGAAATGCCGCAGGCGCTGAACCGTGTCGCGAGGTACGGAGGAGCGGACATGGGCGGGCTGCTGCGTGCCTCACAGTGAGTTAGGTAAGGCATCTACCGGGTCCCAATAAGGGTGGGAGGAGGCACTTACCCGAGGAAGCTACAGGCGGTGGCCTTTCCTGATTTTTGTATTAAGTAATTTCCCACTGAGCACCCCTAGAATAGCGCTGAGGAAGTACTCTTCCCTCTCCAGGAGGGAGAGCACTACGGAGGGAGGTTAACATGTGAGAATACCTCACATGGACTTACCGACAGGGAAGTTCACATATGGAATGATGCCACTGGGGAGGACCCTATCTACGGAGAGGATACACAGCAACAGTGGCTGAGGCAGAGCAGAGCTTTGACGAGGGAAAACACTGAGGGGAAACCGGACAGTGGAAACGCATCATACGGGATTATCGATGGGGGAATCACCACAGATTGAGCACTGAGCCCAAGTACACGGGCTCACCTGAAAAGGGGCATACAACGAGTGCTGGGCCTGGCGGCATCACTCCTCCGCCGAGTTCGCCACCGAACAGTGCTTAAGGAATTAAAGAGGCGTCCAGTGTTCACCAGTTACGGGGAACTGTTGTGGACAAGATAGCGCATATTATCACCTCAAAAGGGGAAAGGCGCAATGCAAGCGATACACCTGACCGGCCGCCCGGCCTACCTGTTGTTACCCCGTAACACTCGGGTCGAAACCGGTTCAATGTGCAGGTTGTAGAACCTCGCAAAGGTATTGGGTGTAGCCCAACCCGCTGCTCTGCATATGTCTGCTAGAGAGGCACCCCTCGCCAGTGCCCAGGAAGACACAACACCTCTGGTGGAGTGCGCCCGGACTCCCAAAGGGCACGGCAGTTCTTGTGATTGGTAAGCCAGAGAAATGGCATCCACAATCCAATGGGACAACCTCTGACTGGAGACAGCTTTCCCCTTCTGTTGCCCTCCAAAGCAGACAAAGAGCTGCTCCGAACATCTAAAGCTCTGTGTGCGGTCCAGATAGATGCGCAGGGCACGAACTGGACACAGCAACGACAAGGCTGGGTCTTCCTCCTCTGAAGGGGCGCTTGCAGGTTCACCACCTGATCCCGGAAGGGAGTGGTGGGAACTTTGGGCACGTAACTGGGCCGGGGTCTCAAGATCATGTGAGAGTGTGCTGGCCCGAACTCCAGGGATTCGCTGGTGACAGAGAGTGCCTGCAGATCCCCTACCCTCTTGATAGAAGGGAGCGCCACCAGGAGGGCCATCTTCAGGGACAAAGTGCTGAGCTCAGCCTGCTCCAGGGGTTCAAAGGGGGCTCTCTGTAAGGCAGGTAGGACCACAGAGAGATCCCAAGAGAGAATCAGGCACAGTCTAGGGGGATTCAATCTCCTCGCACCTTTGAGGAACCTGCTGATCAGGTCGTGCTGTCGGGAGGGTCTCTCATCCAGAATATTGTCATATGCTGCAATAGCAGCCATGTACACCTTCAGGGTAGAGGGAGACAGCCATCTCTCCAGTCCCTCTCTCTTTATAGAAAGGACAACACAGACCCGACTGCACATCTCCGTGGATCTTCCCCGCGGGAAGAACACCAATTCGTGAAGAGATGCCACTTCAGAGCATACAGCCACTTCATGGAGGGGGCTCTAGCCTGAGTGATCGTGTCTACCACCGTTGGCGGAAGGCCTGCTTGGTCCTCTGCATCCCGTCCAGGAGCCAGACGTGGAGATTCCAGAGGTCTGGCCATGGGTGCCAAAGTGTGCCCTGCCCCTGAGTGAGAAGGTCCGGCCTCAGGGGAATGCACCAGGAAGGGGCTACTGCCAGGAGCATCAGGTCTGAAAACCAAGTCTGGCTGGGCCAGTATTGTGCAACCATCAGGACTTGTTGCCCGTCCTCCCTGACTTTGCACAACATCTGTGCAATGACGCTCACTGGGGGAAATGCAAACTTGTGCAGCCCCCGAGGCCAGCTGTGCACCAAGGCATCCATGCCGAGGGGAGCCTCGGACAGGGAGTACCAAAGGGGGCAGTGAGAGGACTCTCGGGAGGCGAACAGGTCCACCTGCGCCTCTCCGAATCTCTCCCAAATCAGCTGAACTGCGTGGGGGTGGAGTCTCCACATTACCTGCTGTGAGAGCATGTCCGCTGCATGGTTGAGGATGCCTGGGAGGTGAGTGGCTCGAATAGACTTCAATGTCTGCTGACTCCAAAGGAGGAGGCAGCGGGTAAGTTGCGACATGAGTGTACCACGCCCTGGTGGATTATGTATGCCACAGTCGCTGTGTTGTCTATCCGGATCAACACATGCTTGCCATGAATCAATGGCCGATGCCTCCGCAGGGCCAGCGATACTGCCAGCAACTCTAAGCAGTTGATGTGCCATTGCAGGCAGGGTCCTGTCCAGAGCCCCGATACTGCCTGCCCATTGCACATGGTGCCCCAGCCTGAATTCGAGGTATCTTTCGTGACCACGACGTGCCTTGAGACCTGCTCTAAGGGAACCCCTGCCCATAGAAATGGCAGGTCTGACCAAGGACTGAAATTTTGACGGCACCGAGGCATGATAGTCACGCACTGGGTGCCGTGGTGCCATGCCCACCTCGGGACTCGAGTCTGTAGCCAGTGCTGGAGCAGTCTCATATGCATCAACCCGAGGGGGAGTACCGCTGCCGAGGATGCCATATGCCCCAGGAGCCTCTGAAATTGTTTCACCAGGACCGCTGCCTTCCGTGTGAAGGTTTTCAGGCAGGCCAGCACCAACTGTGCATGCTCGTTCGTAAGGCATGCCATCAGGGTGACCAAGTCCAACTCCATACCGAGAAAAGAGATGCGCCGGGGAAAGCTTGCTTTTGACCTGAAGCCCAAGTTGGTCGAGGTGCCGAAGCATGAGGTCCCTGTGCGCACACAATAGATCTTGCAAGTGAGCTAGGATCAGCCAGTCGTTGAGATAATTGAGAATGCGAATGCCCTTCTCCCTCAGCGGGGTCAGGGCAGCCTCTGCGACTTTGGTAAAGACACGAGGAGACAGGGACAGACCAAAAGGGAGGACCTTGTACTGGTATGCTCGTCCCTCGAAGGCAAACCGAAGAAAGGGTCTGTGTCAAGGAAGGATCGATACGTGAAAGTACTCGTCCTTCAGGTCGATGGTCGCAAACCAATCCTGATGTCGTACAGACGTCAGGATGCACTTCTGTGTAAACATCTTGAACAGAAGCCTGTGTAAGGCTCTGTTCAAGGGCTGCAAATCCAGGATTGGGCACTGCTGGGGGCTGGTTGGTCCACGGGGTTTGAGCCGGCAGAAACGCTCCCATATCCACATCCAGATCGCCCACGGCACTCGCCGACACAGCCGCCTGAGGTTCAACGCAGGATGGAACAGATCAGGAAGCAGCCGCGGTGGCTCTCTGCTTCACAAAGAAGGAAGAGAGCAGCGACCGCAACGTTCTCATGGGCATGTTCTCGCAGTGAGAACATGACCCCTCCACAAAAGCTGCCTCGGTGTGCTGGTGACGCAAACACTTGAGACCATCCGGTGGGGAGAGATAATGGACGCACCCAGTAGCACAAAGGCAAAAGGACATCTTTAAAAAGACGCCAATTGTTTGTACGAGCTCTTTCAGAGAAAATATACTCCTTTGGAATATACTCTTTTAACACCTGTGGACTCAGCCGCCGAAGCACCCAGGGAAGCACAACAATCGACCGTGCGAGGGCGACCACTGATATGCGCCATAAATTCCAGCAGCAAGGAATAAGGTGACAGGACGAACACACACACACACGTGCTCTCGGCTCTGAAGAACAAGTCTGAATGAGTGGTGCATGCCATCTCCTTTTAAACCCATATGTCCAGAGCGGAGAGTGGCATACAAAGTCCACTCGCCAGTTTTCACTGGCCTTTTCTGAATAAAGCAAAGGTGATTGGGGCTCTCAAGAGCGAACCCCTAGTGTCACTACATCGACACAACGTCGAGTGAGTGACAGACAGGGAACAACTTTTATAAGGTTACTAAAATGGAGTCTTCATCTCATGTGAGTGATCGATTTTATACATATATTTCAAAATTACTGTTCATTTCGTTGAGTAAAAATTCGTAATGAGTCACTGTCTTGTAGGTCTATGTGTGGAATGTTAAGGACCACGTATGCCAGCTTGATAATCTCAGCGGTAACTATTTATTTACACCAGGCAAGTAAGCTATTGTTCTGAAATCAAAAAGCAACTAATAATTTAAAAAAAATGTAGGCTGTCATCTGCTCAACCGCAGAGAGCGACCAACGCAAAGCAGATGCATTTTGCTCATGCAACCCTCCACTGCAGCACTGCTAAACTTTAGGAGTGCCGGCAAATGCTTTTGATATAAAAAAAAATAATAATAAAACAAATCCTTTAGTTTCTATTCTAAAGATAAAGCTAAAATTGAATGTGGAGTTCTCAAATGTTTTTTTTCTTCTTTTTTTTCTGATGCTCAGCTTAAATATTATTGTACATGATAAGACACGTTTTAAGTCAAAAGCACCATCTTGCAATATCTTCATTATCCTCTCACATTATGTAAAGGAAAACATTAATTTATGTATGGTGAATCAGCACCTTGCTTGAATGTCGATGATCAGAAAATGTACATTATGCACAACACTGTTGAGATTTGTGTGTTGGAGATAGTGCAGGTATATGTGTGTGTCTGTGTTGAAAAGCAATTTGATTTTAAACGAGATTTCCATGACTAAGTTTAAATTTATAGCCTCTGTACCTACACCTCACTGTGTTTTGCAGAGTTAGCACTTCCCACAGCCCCAATTTGGTGGGGAAATGAGTTTGTCTTTTAGCTGCTGTTTAGGTGTATGTGCACACACATTGTATTAGTATTGGAGGTATTGGGTCGGTATTTGTGATTGTATTTGAGCAGTAAAACAACTCAATGGCCTACTCAACACTTCAAATTTATAATTTGACAGAAGTTTGATGCCTTTTCAAATGTGCACTCTCTCTTTCTCTCTCACACACACAATTTAATTAATTTATTTAAATGAGGACATACCATAGACTTCTATTGTTTTTATAAAGCTAATTATATACTATAGACTAACCATAAACCTACCCTTGAAAGATTTTTTATTTTATTTTTTATTTTTTTTATTTTTTTAGAAAAAAATAATTATTATTATTTACTGGGGGTGGGTAAAAATATAGATTTTTTTGGATGCGTCACAAACTTTATTTGAATGATATCAATATAAATTCTTAAATCCCAAGTTTGATGCGAGTAAACCAAAGCATATGTGACTAAATTTTGTGCTATGCGACTAAACTGTCTGTGATTAGTAAATCGCTGGTACATTTTCAGATTTCACTCACCAGTGACTGCGTAATATAGTAGCGGAGAAGTTCAGCACCAAGATCCTGCCACTGCGTGTTGAGAGCAAAAATTTAGTTTGACTCATTCTGTGGAAAATGTGTCCAAAGACGAGAACGATATAATCCATTTGTCATTAAATAATGTAATTTTTAATACCCCGTCTGTTCTTTAAAGTCAGTTGTTGGTCAAAAATAACAAAAAATAGGGTTATTTTATTCTAATCACACACAGAACAGATGCTGTTAAGAATCCGTGTGACTCCTCTTCTTAAAAGAATAGCTAACCCAAAAAGGAAAATTCTTTCATAATTTACTCACCCTCATGCCATCCCAGATGTGTATGAATTTCTTTCTTTTGCTGAATACAAACAAATATTTTTAGAAGAATATCTCAGCTCTATAGGTCTATGAAAAAAGCTTTGATGCTGACATTATCCAGCCCAACAGCCTCTGTTGGTGGAATAGGGGCATAAGACAATGACTGGATGGGGCCCACCCAGGCCCACCCGCAGCTACGCTAGAGTGTTATACACTCACGGAACTGCTGATATTCTTTAAGAGACAGTACCATTTACCACTTGTTCAACAAGTCAATGTTAATACTTGCAAATAGCAAATATTTTGCATGTAAACAACAAACATGATAGAATACATAGAATTTGTAAGTGTTCAAAAGGTAACACTTTATTTTGATGGTCCCAAATAGATATTTAACTGACTATAAGTGACTTATCAACTGGCTTGCTATAGCTAGTAAACAGTGTTTCAACAAACATTCAGTAGACTTTCAGTAGCCTGTATATAGATCTTTATTAATGACCTACTTATATTTATCAACTGACTTGCTATAGCTAGTAAACAGTGTTTCAACAAACATTCAGTTAGACTTTCAGTAGCCTGTATCTAGATCTCTATTAATGACCTACTTACATTATTGTTGAGAACATCAGTTCATTAATAAAGATCTATATACAGGCTACTGAATGTCTACTGAATGTTTGTTGAAACACTGTTTACTAGCTATAGCAAGCCAGTTGATAAGTCACTTATAGTCAGTTAAATATCTATTTGGGACCATCAAAATAAAGTGTTACCTTAAAAAATCTAAATTGTAAGCAAAATTATTATTTTATTTTTAATCAATATTTTTATAATGTACCAAGTTAGATGGTCCCCTGTATAATTAACAGCATTAGCTAAGAGATAATTTCTTTCATATGTAATCAAAATAGGCATAATACTGTAACTGAAATATACCCAAATGGATCAGAATAGATTCAGAATAGAATTAAGAGCTTGTGAATCGGAATTGAAACAGAAAATCGGTATTAGTGACCAGCCCTAGTATTTACTGAGTTTTACTTCATTCATAAATCAGTTCTCTAACAAAAATGTCTCCAGATGTCCCTATTTGGAGGTTTTCTCAGATTTAGTTCAAATTTGGGGATAATTTTGTCCCCAACCTATAGGTAAGTATGTACACATACACAACACAAAACTCTACCTCTGCCTATACTGTGCTTGTCTGTATAAAATGTGTAATGGATTTGTTTAACTGTTGTTTTGTAGCGTCAATCAACAGCAGTCAACAACAAGAACTGTTATCCAAGGACAAAGAGAATAAAGAGAAAGAAGAGATTAAGACACATGAGGAGGATTGACATCAGAGCTCAGGCCTTCATGCTGAGTGTCCCCACCATTACCAGCCTTAACCCCTCATTTACACAGAATGGCAAGCAGCAGGGCAGCGTAGGCTTCACTTTGCCTCGTAAAAGACCATTTAAAGAGAAGCATCATTACACACGCACGCACAAACACTGAAAGGGGAAATGCACACCAGTGTGCATCCAAACAACTACTAAAACTTCAAGACAGACTCTCGCTTCAAGACACGCTCGCAAATACACAGACAATCACTTACAAACCCACGCACACAAGTGTACAGCATCATTACACAAACCTATCATCTCCCACTCAGAATCCTTACTTTATAGGCTTTCACTTAATTGAGACAAATAAAGAACAGTGGAGACAAAAGTACAGAATAACATGACACGGTGAAGCTTTGATGAAGATGTAATTCTCATTTTACCCCCAATGTGTGTGAGTGTGTGTCAAGGGCCTCATGCACCTGTTTTTTTTTTTTTTTTTTTTTAGGAGGCAACAGTGGCAGTACAGTTTTTAAAAATTTAGCAGTTCATTCTATAAGAAAAAGAAGTGATAGCCCAGTGTTTAGATTGTTTAATTGTGTAAATTATTTAATTGTGCAAGTAGACCTGCATGCTAAACAAAGGTTAAAATCCTTATATAGCCTATACTGTAATGTTTTTAATTACCGGTAACCAAGCAAAACTGCAACTGCATGAACTTGACAGCCAGAGATCACCAAGCATTTCAGTTGTATGTAAAATCATATTGCTTTGCCCTTTGAATTTTAATAATAATTCCTTTCAAGTTCCACTGAAAAAAAGGGTTTTGAGTGTCATGAGGCTGGGTAGAAATGTTCTGCTTAATTGATCTTCAGGCTCGATCTATTGTCACAGTGTTTAGAACAAACCCTACAATACTAATAATAATAGTTTACCTACAATAATAATGTAGATAATTATTTTTACATTCAAAATCTACTCAAAAATGGAAAACAAAAGGAACATGTGATGCTTCTGTATGTATTTATATATTAAAGCAAAGTGACTGCATGAACAGCTGCAGAGGTCAGCAGTTTGATTCTCCTGCATCATTTCTTACTGCTGTGGTCTCTCAACTCCTCTAGAATGCCTGTCCTAGTTTTACATAAGTGCAGACTGCAAAATGTATGTGAGGCCTGAGTCCAAATTCAGGACTATGTTCCTGTTCAGTGTTGTCATCGAGATGATCTTCTGCAACTTTTAGCACTTTATCATCTCAGTCCATTATGCTGTGGCTGTGGTGCTTCTGATCTATCTAAAACTGAAGACTACCATTTTTGTTGGAAAGGTTAAATGTAAATTGAATACATGAATGCAGCATTTGAACTGATTACACAAATGGGATTTTGTAGTAGTCTCAGATATTTTATGTGAAAACTGTTTTTTGCAGATGTTTACAGGTAATTTATATGTGAATGATTATTGTTTAGAAGTCTTTCTTCACAGGTTTCTTTCCTGTGTTGATGTGTTTCCTCTTAAAACTGGAAGTTACATATTGTAGGGCTTGTCCCTTTTATTTTCAAATAGCCAAAAGGCTTTAGTTATGTCTGAAGCCATTAACTCCAACTGACTGGACAAAAATCATGTTGGCAAGATGAGTTCCCAAACCTTTTGGTCAGTTTTCCTGTAAATTTTAAATGTGTATGCCTGCTTAAAGCATTTAAATGTCATCAAAGCTAAAGCATATGGGCAAAATGTTAAGTCTGATTTCATGGAATATTTAAATCAGTGATATATTAAGAGCGAAGTAATATCTGTTGTAGACACTCTTACGATATACTATATAAGCATGCAAATGACTTAGTTACTTATACGTTTATTTTGATGATCTGGCATAAGGATTTTATAACATGGTATAGCCTAAGCATTGGGAGAAAAACTATTCAATATACAGTAGACATCTTAGTCCTAAATAAAATAAATTGTGTGTATTCAAATGTTATCACTAGCTAATAAATTTGTCTTACACATCACATATAAAGTACAAAAGTGGGGTTAATGAAAAAAAACTAGAACAAACAGGAGAAAGTGAGAGGTGGATTTATTAAGCTCGAAAATCTGCAGTAAATGAAAATGTGATTCCAACTCCTCTGAAGTTGAAATATCCCCTAGAGGAATTTGCATTGACTGGCGCTCCTTTCTTTGTTTAATTTTCCACATGACTAAAGCTGAATCAGAGAGAGTGTCATGTTGGCCATCCTCAGCTCTCAGTATCAGGCAGCTATCTTGCCATCAGCACATTAAATTGTGGTCTTTTCTTTCCAGCACTTTGTGCTGCTTATTTTGTGCAGTACCACTTCAGATTGCAAGCTGGTTCAATCTTTGGTTCAGCTTTTAATTGTAATATATTTAAAAAGTCATCTATATAAGGTGTTGTTTGCATCTAGATATTGTAGATCAGAATAACACTTTGGGGGGGCGAATTAATTTTTGTATGTGGTATTTCAGTGCAAAATCTCACCCAATCCAGTTAAACCAGGTGCACTGAAATAGCATTGTGCTGTTCTTCAATAAAGTCTGTCATTGTTTTCAGCACAAACAGGCCTCATTTCTTTGTAAATTAGGTACAGTATATATTTACAAAACTCAGACCTTTTAGCTTGGCACAATTAGTGCTGTCCTCAGAAAGCTGGCAGTAAACTAAATTTTATTTAAAAGAGATGTTTGTGAATATTTTGTAGAGCTCATGGCAGCAGTAATTCATCAAATGATGATGAAATGATGAATAAGAGCTTGGTCATGACACATGGTGCAGACAAGCAACATTTCGGCACTTTTATTAGCTGATTTAGATACTGTGACAGCAGTGGTTGAGTGATGCTGTGCAAATTGCGTGCAGCACTAATTTTGTGGACGTATTTGCGCCATTACCTGATTTGTGTAATTCCTTTAATGGATTGGGTGCTAAAACAGGGTAAATTGTTAAGTGCATTAGGAATACCACAGTGCAAATTGTTAAATTTTTTAATGTTGAGATTATTGTCTACGAAAAAAATTGCAATTAATTGGTTTAACGATTATTTGCAAACAAAAAATTCATATTATATCACAATTGAACATGTTCGTGGATGTGTTTCTTAGGGATTTATGGACATTAAGTGCAGCCCTACAATAAGAAAAGTGATAAATACCCAACAAATAAATAGATGTTATATCCTCCGATATAGGGTATAACATCAGTTATGCCGGGCGCAGAATGATGTGCTTCAATTAAACCTGAGCGCTTGGAGTCGGAGAGTGATCCGGGTTGAGCATTTAAAAGTGCATAACTGTAAATTCATTATGTATGTGCAACATGTAGTTCGTGGCATCCAATAGTTTTTTCTTCTGCAACAATTTATTAAAGTGATCAGTTGTCTGTCAGACACCCCACCATAAAGAATCAGCAACAGACTCCATAAAATACTGTCCTTTAATCTCCCCATAGCACCGCACAAATAAACCTGTGGACTAGGCATAATAACGGGAACATTGCTTACAGCAGTTGATTTAAAGTCTGATAGTGACTGAAATGTATATTTATTGTAGAATTTGTATACAAGCAATGGTTTAAATAAAGGGGATGAATTGAGACAAACTGAGAAACATTTTTGCCATGAGTAAATACAACAATACACGTTTTTTAACTGTAGATTCTGAATTCTTACTGTTAAATTAACCATGACATATGTATTTGTGGTAATAGTGACAGCGCATACAAATACATTTGTTGAAATAAAAGTGAATTTCCCCCTGAATCTTTGTTCAACATAAGATCTTTGTTCAATAAGAAGATACTCTGAGAAGCTGAAAAACAAGTTTTCAGCTAACAACCCTGCATCAGTGTGGAGTGGCATGAAACAACTCACAAATTACAGGACTCCTACCCCCAACCCTGTGGTGGACCAACAACTGGCTGATGACCTGAATGTGTTCTACTGCAGATTTGAAAGGCCCAATCTCACACCCTACACCCACTCTGATCTTCACTTCACACAAACACCAACACCTCCTGCAACCCCCCTCCTCCCCCCTCCTGCTACTCAACCAGCACTTAAGATCTGTGAAGATGATGTGAGCTGCGGCTTTCGGAAACAAAAGACGAGGAAAGCTTCAGGCCCAGATTGCGTCTCACCAGCGTGTCTTTGATCCTGTGCTAACCAGCTGGCCCCCATCTTCACACAGATCTTCAATAGATCAATGGAGCAGTGTGAAGTCCCATGCTGCTTCAAATGCTCAATCATTTTTCCTGTCCCAAAGAAACCAAAAATCACAGGACTTAATGACTACAGACCTGTCGCCCTGACGTCTGTGGTCATGAAATCATTCGAGAGACTGGTGTTGGCCCACCTGAAGAACATCACTGGACCCTTTCTAGATCCCCTTCAATTTGCTTATCAAACAAACAGGTCTGTGGATGATGCAGTCAACATGGGATTGCATCATATCCTGCAACATCTGGACAGACCAAGGACATATCAAGGATCCTTTCTGTGGACTTCAGTTTGGCTTTCAACACCATCATCCCAGCTATATTCCAGAATAAATTACACCAACTCTCTGTTCCCATGTCTATCTGTCAGTGGACTACCAGCTTTCTGACGGACAGGCAGCAGCTTGTGAGACAGGGGAAACTCACTTCCAGCACCTGTACAATCAGCACTGGTGCCCCCCAGGGATGTGTGCTCTCCCCACTACTCTTCTCCCTCTACACCAATGACTGCATAACCAAGGACCCCTCTGTCAAGCTCCTGAAGTTTTCAGACGACACCACTGTCATCGGCCACATCCGAGATGACGATGAGTCTGCATACAGAAGGGAGGTTGAACAGCTGGCTGTCTGGTGCAGTCAAAGCAACCTTGAGCTGAACATGCTCAAAACGGTGGAGATGATTGTGGACTTTAGGAGGAACACCCCAACACTGACCCCCTTCACCATTCTAAACAGCACTGTGGCAGCAGTGGGGTCATTCAGGTTCCTGGGCACTACCATCTCACAGGACCTGAAGTGGGAGACACACATTGACTCCATTGTGAAAAAGGCCCAGCAGAGGTTGTACTTCCTTTGCCAGTTGGGGAAGTTCAACCTGCCACAGGTGCTGCTGATACAGTTCTACTCAGAAGTCATTGAGTCTGTCCTCTGCACTTCAATAACTGTCTGGTTTGGTTCAGCTGCGAAATCAGACATCAGAAGACTTCAAGGACAGTTCGGACTGCTGAGAGGATTATTGGTCCCCCCCCCCTTCAAGAACTATACACTTCCAGAGTGAGGAAACAGGCTGGAAAAATCACTCTGGACCCCACTCACCCTGCCCATTACCTTTTTGAACTGTTGCCTTCTGGCCGACGCTTCAGAGCTTTGAGCACCAGAACCGTCAGGCACAGGAACAGTTTTTTCCCTCAGGCTATCCATCTCATGAACAGTTAAATTGCCCCATTGAGCAATAAATATGTGCAATACACAGCTTAGTCTTTTTTATATTTATCCAACACATCTAACCTCTTCTGCCATTTCATTCCTCTTGGAAAAAACAAAACAAAAAAACAAACAAACAAACAAACAAACAAAAAAACATTTGCACTGTACATAACAGATTTGTATTAGATTGCACTACGTATGTGTATGTGTGTATGCATGTATGTGTGTGTCTGTGTGATTGTACGTATGTGTATAACTATTTTTTATTTTTTATTATTATCTATGTCTTGCTGCTGTTTTTGTATTGTTTTGTATTATTGTACACCAGAAGCTCCTGTCACCAAGACAAATTCCTTGTATGCCTAAGCAATAAAGCTGATTCTGATTCTGATTCTGACATGTAGACTGCAGAGAACATAAATGTGCTTTAAATTAAAGGACTTGCAAGGCTGTTTCACCACAGCAATCCATATTGGAGAGGAGTCGTACCAGAAGTGTGAACAGATTGCTTTTGTCTTTAAACATAACCTTCTGCAGAGTGAGAATCCAATTATATATTTAGGGCTAATCCCACCCCTATAATTTGAATTTTTTTTAGTATTATTATTTTTTGAAGTTGCCATAGGACACATACTGGCCCTTTGCTTTTCTATTGGCTAAGTGCTGACATGGGAACAGGAATGAAGTGGGAAAAGAGAGCTGTAGGAAAGCAATAATTCATTTTAGAATCACTCACCTCCAAACACAAAACACTTGTCTGTTCTTTGTCAGATAGTGCACCTCAAAAGTAAGTTTGTGTGTCATGTTTAAAGGGAAAACTCTCAAAGTTTAATTTTAAAAGACCACAAAACTCACAAAATTCTGAGGCATTACATACACAAAACAGAATTCATGCAGCATATCTACGGTTTAAAGGTACAGTCTACAATGGCTGAAACAGCTCCATTTATCAATAATTTAAAGGCTAAAAAAAGGTTTGTGTTTGGAAACATATGAGCAGTCAATATTGAATTAAGCGCATTTTCGTTTTTAAGCATTTGTTGTTGTATTACCATTTAAGGTCTGTCACTCACACCTTTAAAATTCTCAAATGGGTTTGCTGATGTGATTGCCAAGATATCTCCAGAAAAGAGAGTAATCTCTCTTTAGAGACCAACACTTAATAAGCCAAATATAAAATAAAATAAAAACAGAGAAGAATTCAATAAATCCGATCTGATCCGTTCATATTTAGCAACCCTGATATTCTCAGAAAATGGTTGTAGAGCCGAGGAGGGCGGGGCCGGGCTGGAATGAGACACACCCGGTCCCCAATCAGCCTGATGGGGCGCGCGAGGGATAAAGGTGGCTGGGGACGACAGTTCGAGAGAGAGAGAATTGCAGGCAGCTGTACTGCGTGTTTTTGGTTGTGTGTTTTGTTTAAATTGTTTAGTAAATTATTATTTATATTGTTAAGCCGGTTCTCGCCTCCTCCTTTCCATTGAACCCCCTTACACTGGTGCTGAAACCCGGGAAGGAGGAGGGATTCCTGTCGCAGAGTCCTCGACACTGCCGTCCACCCAGGGGAGCGCCGCTGCCGTCCGACAGGGGACGGAGTAGCCCGACCACCTGGACGCGGGGAACGGCCGCCGTCCGTGAGGCGAGTGGGGACGGGACTCCCCGACCGCCTGGAGTGAGGGAGCCACTGCCGGGGGCGGAGGAGTGCCCTGCCATCCCCCGGGAACGCGGAGGGGTCGAGAGAAGACCGCCGTCCGCGGGGGGAGGAGGGAAGCGACTCCCCGACCACCTGGAGTGGTAGGGACGCTGCCAGGGGCGGAGGAGTGTCCCCACGGGACGCCGGGAACGCGGAGGGGCGTTTTGTCCGCTGGGGGTCAGAGGTCTGACTCCGGTCCGCCCGGGGAGGAGCGGCTGCAGTCCACCTGAGAGGGTGGAGTAGTGATCGAGGACCACGCAACGGCACATCAGAGAACCGGTGAGTTTCTTTTTCTCTCTCTCCTCTCTCTCTCTCTGTCGCTCCGTGTTGGCCTTTCCCTTGCCATTTTGTTTTGTTGTTTTTCCCCTCCTGTCTCCTCCCAGGTCTAGGAAGGCGGGGATGACCCGCTGGCAGTCGGGGCGTAAGGCACGCCCCCCCCGGAGAGGAAGGGTGGGGGATGTACGTCATGCCGGGGGCTCCCCGGCCTGAGGCAACGCCGGGAGGAGTGTAGAGGCGAGGAGGGCGGGGCCGGGCTGGAATGAGACACACCCGGTCCCCAATCAGCCTGATGGGGCGTGCGAGGGATAAAGGCGGCCAGGGACGACAGTTCGAGAGAGAGAGAATTGCAGGCAGCTGTACTGTGTGTTTTTGGTTGTGTGTTTTGTTTAAATTGTTTATTAAATTATTATTTATATTATTTAGCCGGTTCTCGCCTCCTCCTTTCCACTGAACCCCCTTACAATGGTTAAAACAAAATGACAAAATAGAATTGGAGTACTGGTTATTACTGAATTGGTTCATTGGTTATTAGACTTGAGGAGAAAAATTGTGGCTAAAGGGGATCCTTGAGTTCTTTAGGCCACTTTGTAGTACTAGTGTTCTTCTGAGTCATGCAGGTAAAAGCATATGCAGTGCTGATAATGTGCAAAATGCAACACCTGTGACCCTTTGCGACTTTTTACAATGTTGCTTCAGGACATTTACACGATTACCATGTGTAAGCAAATAGCTAAAGCATAATCAATAGACCACTAATCTGCTGCCCTGTTTGATGGGTGTATAGAGGATACTGAGGCAAAAGTA
Organism: Myxocyprinus asiaticus; assembly: GCF_019703515.2. NCBI lineage: Eukaryota > Metazoa > Chordata > Actinopteri > Cypriniformes > Catostomidae > Myxocyprinus > Myxocyprinus asiaticus. Next base: position 15,497,579 of record NC_059368.1, read on the forward strand.
ATCAATACTGACATTTCACACATGACTCTTTTGCCAGCTATTTTGTTTATTTTTGCTTTGTCAATGTAAATAGTTCCAAAAGAAGCCAAAGCTGGACCAAGCTACTGTTCTACAGACCCCTTCTAGGCAATAAACCATGTCAGGTCTTGTGTTTCTGTGATTTCACTTATGGTACGTAGCAGTACCGCCGCACCATTATCTCACCAGAAACTCCACCAGCTGTCCTTACTCGCATGTTTTACAGGTATGTTATTCAAGAATCCAATAGCAGTCGCGGAACACAGACGATCGCCTTACGCTCACACTTTCACGCCACACCTCACTAACCCCAATTTCAGACTTAATTTAAAAATCAAGTTTGTAGATTTACTAACTGTAGCTTTAATTACTTCCTCACATTACTTCCATGCAAGGAAACAGTCGCAGAAGCTTCCTCATAATTTATTGCATCTCATGTTTCACTTTGGATGTTATTCTGGTGTGACAGGAAATTAGATCCTACAAGCTGAACTTATGGTTCACCTCCAGGCTTTCAATATAAGTTACAAGCTCGCATTCCACACAATCTGCTGTCCCAGAAAAGAGACAAGGCATTATGATGTATACTCAAGCAACTTTTGAGGAGACATGAATTTAAACATTTGATCTGGTTACGCCATCACTGGAGAGGATAATGTGTCAAAATGTCCAGACTCAAAGCAGTTAATGTCCAATCATTTATTTTGAATGCTGCAGCATTTACCAGTCACAGAACATTTTTATAAACTGAAGGCTTACGCAATTTCACAGCACCATAACCCCATACTTCCTATTAAAGCTGGCTCATAACATATTCCGGTTGTCGCTATGCTGTTAATTTATACCCTATCCTGCAAGTTCAGGCATGGACAAGGAAATCAGCTTTTTTCCTCTCGTGAAGGCAGGAAATTAAGAGTTTAATTTCTAGTAAACGTGTGCTGGAGGGGAATGAGGCTCTTTTGTATGTTGGAGAGAGTAGGGGCTGCACGTATGACATCTGGCAGCGCGATACAGTTAGACACTCAGCACTTTTTAGTTAATGTATTAACATAAAATTACCAGGGGAAATCTGGTATTCATTCAGATATGGCATGGAATACTGATATGAAAGTTTCTGTTTGATTCTATTCTAGATTTTTTTTCTCCCTGTGATTTATGAGAAGTGTAAATGAGAAGTGATTTTGCACTAATCAATTTTAAATACATTTGTGACACTGACCATGTTAAGTCCTTTGTTTAAAGCTACACTATGTAACTTTAGGCCGTCTAGCAGTTGAAGCATAAAACTCCAAGTTACTTGCGGGGGAACATTGTTTTGGTAATTACATGAGTCGGGCTTCAGCCCTGCTCTTCTGGGCAGATGAATCTTATGGTCTGAGGAGTACCGGTGTAACCATTGTTACAGGTGATCATCTTATCAGAGCGAATGTCACTAACGACAAAAAATAAAAAACTCCACTCAATAAATAAATAATGGAAGGAAGAAAAAGACGGATATACGAAAAATATGTCTTATGAGCAGGTATGTAGCATATCTTCCGCTTTTCACTGAAAACAATTGTTTTAAAACAAATAACATTACATAAGTTAGGCAACGATGACATTAGACATAACGATTGCTAGTCATACCAGATAAAGTCAAACGGTGGAAACTATTATAACTTAGCTAGCAGGTAAGTAGACCAATGTAATAACTGGTTAAAAGATTAGCATTGCTACTAGCATAATGTTTTTTTATTTTTTTTCATTGACCTTCCTCATAAATGAAATTGAAGGCACTGCTATACCACAATCCAGTGGCGCCTGCAGCTGTACGGCAGTACACACTGTGTGTACCATGAGCACTCTGACTGGCCTGAGAAATATTTACTCTCAGAATATTTCACCAATCATGAAATGTGTCCCATATATCTGTTGGCTGTTTAAAAGAACTAGCAATGCCCAATTTGCGAATGAATAATTCTTTTGAGTCGGTTCTTTTCAGTGAATTGGCCAAACAGGCTTGCAAAATGGTCTGAATCGATTCATAATTCAGTACAATTCGTTTGGAGTGCTCTCTCACTGAATCATTTGGAGCAGTTTCTCACACAGTAAAACAGTATCAGGATATTTACGAATACAGCGCTGGATACAGTGTAAATTTACCTACAGTCAACTGAAACAAAAGTCTGTCTTTTTTAAAGGTAACTTTGAGAAACTTCAGCTAGTGCTGTGTCATGTGAACAAGGGGCTGTTCAAAACGAACGTGTTTTTGCATCCACTCGCGCTGTTTTTCAATAGTTTTCCATGTAAATATTCACTAGATGGATGTCTTTTGACAACTGCGTCACGTTTCTCTGTGTTTTTAGCATCTCTCATGGAAGCACTGCATTTTTAGACACTGTGTCAAGTTAAAAAGAACTTCTGGGGGCCTGGGTAGCTCAGCAAGTAAAGACACTGACTACCACCCCTGGAGTCATGAGTTCAAATCCAGGGCGTGCTGAGTGACTCCAGCCAGGTCTCCTAAGCAACCAAATTGGCCCGGTTGCTAGGGAGGGTAGAGTCACATGGGGTAACCTCCTCGTGGTCGCAATAATGTGGTTCTCGTTCTTGGTGGGGCGCGTGGTGAGTTGTGCGTGGATGCCACAGAGAATAGCGTGGGCCTCCACACGCACTATGTCTCTACTTGCGTTCTGCTCTATTCGTTGTGGTGCGTTTTGCTTTTTTAGCGCGAAAACAAGTCTGTCTGAATGGTTACTGGAAGAAATGCTTTAGTCAATAGTTACATGAATGCTACTCATCCTCAAGAAAATAAAAACAAATGCGTATCTCAAAGTCACCAGAACTGAACGCTTTGGTGTTGTTTTTTGCAACCAAAAAAAAAAAAAAATATCCCGGGGGAGCATGCCCCCGGACCCTCCTAGATATAAGGTTTATTAGGCAGATTTCTGTGCGTACCCTCAGATTAAATCCTGCAGGCATCCCTACCACAATCCATAATAAAATACCCCATTAGAGTGGCTGACGATATCTAACAAACTACCGCGCTAAGAGAGCTACCTGGCTAACTATCGGTTCAATAAAATATCTTACCTGTCGAGTGAGAAAAACTTCATGTCTGGGTCAGTTTAAATCCTTTCAGATCTCAGAGTTGTTGCCATCTCTGAAAAGCCAATTCGATGTTGTTTCATGTTGTATTATTACGGGCTCTGTCACTTTCCCTTTTGCTCTCAGACTCTTCTCGGTTCAAGGTTTTTTATTTTGAAAACAGGTGATTCCCTAGAGGGTTGCATTCTTAATGATCAATGGTAGAGGACTTCACGGGTCCAAAAATTTGTGCCCGTACCCAAAGAGACTCGGAAATGTACTACCCGGACCTGAACTAGACCCGTCTATTATTTGAAAGCTTGAACACATACCCATGCAGAACCAAGAAATGCCGGACCCGTACCCGAACCGGACCCATCTATTATTTGAAAGCTGGGACCCGGACCCGGACCCGGCCGTGAGACACAGACCCGTTTGACACAGATTTCACAGCTGACTGCAATTAACAAGTTATTTTACAAGTTGCGAAAACAAAACTTTGTGTCTTACCTAATGTAACGTTAGTAGCCTTCTCCCCTGTGTCTGGCTATGATGCATATATTCCATCCTCCTTGCAAAGAAAGTTGGTAAAATACATCCAGGTTTTCTGTTATTCCTCTCTTGCTGATTGAAACAGCATAGCTAATCCACTCATTATTTCAGCTTCAAAAGTCCACTTGCTGTCACGGTGACAGATGACAAATGCAACTTGTTTAAAATCGTCTTTGCAGTTTTTTTGTATCTCGCATAAGATTACTTCTACTGTTTGCCCTTTTGAACTATAATAACGATTGCTCGTTCATTGCCAGAGCTGCTAACATTAGCATTGCTAATTTGCTATCATGTGCCTTAACTCCGCTCTGCCTCTGACGTCACTCATCATCAGCGCTGTCTGATCACGGCCGGGTCTTCTCGGATCGACTCGGGTATTACACATAATGTTAAACAGACCCGGGACCCACAGCAATAGAATGGGACCCGACCTGGACCCGACTGACCGTATAAAATGTGGATTCGAACCCGTATGGGTCCTGGGTCGGGTCTCGGGGTTAGAGTGGACCCGTGAAGACCTCTAATCCATGGTCAATGTCACTCATTTGTTGTGGCTACAAGCTTTCAGCTTCAATCTACTACCACACCTATCATCGCACATATACAAGCGCTGTATATATGGACCTTCATTTCTTTATTTACGGACATGACGTAAACACGCATGGACAAATGATGAAGTATGCAATTTCCCACCAAATCCGTCCCGACAGCTCTAAAATATGAATCATTATTATAGGCTTACCATAGTGAGACTGATTGTTGGTGTACTTGCTCATAAAATACATTTAGTTAATTTCTAACAAACAAAAAACAAATCTTACATAGTGTAGCTTTAAAAGGTCAGATTTCTTTTTGAAGCTTCCATTGAATCACACAAGATGCTTGGCACATTCTCAGTTCATGTTGAAATAAAATGGATTATCAGGGTTTGTGGGGTCTTTGTGGGGTCCATGCCAGCTCGAGTGCATGCTGTCATTAAAACAAAAGGGGAACATACAAAATAACAGAATTTTATTTTTTATTTTTTAAGTTAGGGTTAGGGTTAGGGTTAGGGTTTTGAAAGGCTGAAGATTTGGCAGGTGAAATTAAAATTTGTACTAAATTTATACTTATACTTCAAATTTATAATTTATACTCTCAGCATGTCTGTCTACCTTTCTATTGGTCATTCTCTCTCTCTCTCTCTCTCTCTCTCTCTCTCTCACACACACACACACACACACACACACACACACACACACACACACACACACACACACTTTCCACCTCCAAATAGTCAGTCTTCAATAGGGGGCTTTTTTGAGTGTCTTAATTGCTTAAATATTGTGAATCTTAAAAGGTACTACCTTAAGTGCCTCATCTGAAGCTGAGAGGAGAAAAAAAGAAACCCTTCACATGCCTCCATGCAAAATTCAGATGGCTCTTAGTTTTCAGGCTTTAAAATAAGTTTTTAAATGATTTTTTCTCAATCACACATAACTACCTGTTCTTGCAGCATTCTGTGGTCACTTTCTAGGGTTAGAAATTGATGAAAATCATACTCCGTCAGCGGGGCATTCTTCTGCTGTGGACTATGAAAGTGTGAAGGTATGAAGATTTAATTAACTGATATCATTACAGTAATAGTTTGTTTGTTGCAGTGCAGTTCGTGACTTTCAGAGGTGCGAGCATATGGGGAAGTAATAACATATACTTGCTGTTACAGTTGTTCTTAATAAAATTGATGCTGCTAATTGAAATAGGCATGGTTTGCCATTAAGGATATTAACCATTTTTTCACCTTTTTACTTAAAGGTGGATATCTTGAACACCACAACCCATGTTCTTTTGTAAACTATTCATATTATGTTTTTTTATATTAATATTTTCAAATGCATAAATTCAAAGAGTCCCAAAATTAAAGGTGCACCCAGTCATTCCAAAAAATGTTGGTAACACTTTACAATAAGGTTTCATTTGTTAACATTAACTATGAACAAAAACTAACATAATGTTAACTAACATAAACAAAAATTAAAAACATATTGTTAATTGTTTGTTCATGATACCTAATGCATCAACTAATGTTAACGAATGGAACCTTATTGCAAAGAGTTACCAAAGTGTTTTACATACAGTATAAAGAAATTAAAAGCACTTCAGAAAATGTTTTTTATTTTACATGGAGTGGGTCCCCCTCACACCCTTTAACATACAGTATATGAATACAGTTGTGCTCAAACCTTTGCATAACCTTGGAGAATTGGTAATATATGTACCATTTTTAAAGAAAACATGAGTGAGCAGGCAAAACACATTTATTTTATTTCTTATGGGATTCATATTCAACTGTAGGTTATAACAGAATAGCACAATCATAAAACAAATCATGGCAACAAAGAAAAAAATGAAATGACCCCTGTTCAAAAGTCTGCATACCCCTAGTTCTTAATACTGTGTATTGCCCCCTTTAGCATCAATGACAGCATGCAGTCTTTTGTAATAGTTGTCTATGAGGCCCCAAATTCTTGCAGGTGGTATAGCTGCCCATTCGTCTTGGCAAAATGCCTCCAGGTCATGCAAAGTCTTTGGTCAGCTTGCATGAACCGCACGTTTGAGATCTCCCCAGAGTGGCTTGATGATATTAAGGTCAGGGGACTGTGATGGCCACTCCAGAACCTTCACCTTTTTCTGATGTAACCACTGGAGGGTCAACTTGGCCTTGTGCTTAGGGTTATTGTCATGCTGGAATGTCCAAGAGCGTCCCATGCGCAGCTTTCGTGCAGAAGACTGCAAAATGTCTGCCAGTATTTTCTGATAACATGCTTTATTCATCTTGTCATCAATTTTCACAAGATTCCCCATGCCTTTAGAGCTCACACCCCCCCAAAACATCAGTGAGCCACCACCATGCTTCACAGTGGGGATGGTATTCTTTTCACTAAAGGCCTTGTTGACCCCTCTCCAAACATAGCGCTTATGGTTGTGACCATAAAGCTCTATTTTAGTCTCGTCACTCCAAATTACAGTGTGCCAGAAGCTGTGAGGCGTGTCAAGGTGTTGTTGGGCATATTGTAACTGGGCTTTTTTGTGGCATTGGCGCAGTAAAGGCTTTTTGGCAACTCGACCATGCAGCTCATTTTTGTTCAAGTATCGTCATATTGTGCTCCTTGAAACAACCACATCGTCTTTTTCCAGAGCAGCCTGTATTTCTCCTGAGGTTACCTGTGGGTTTTTCTTTGTATCCCGAACAATTCTTCTGGCAGTTGTGGCTGAAATCTTTCTTGGTCTACCTGACCTTGGCTTGGTATCAAGAGATCCCTGAATTTTCCACTTTTTAATAAGTGATTGAACAGTACTGACTGGCATTTTCCAGGCTTTGGATATCTTTTTATATCCTTTTCCATCTTTATAAAGTTCCATTACCTTGATACGCAGGTCTTTTGACAGTTCTTTTCTGCTCCCCATGGCTCAGTATCTAGCCTGCTCAGTGCATCCACGTGAGAGCTAACAAACTCATTGACTATTTATACACAGACACTAATTGCAATTTTAAAAGCCACAGTTGTGGGAAATTAAACTTTAATTGCCATTTAAACCTGTGTGTGTCACCTTGTGTGTCTATAACAAGGCCAAACATTCAAGGGTATGTAAACTTTTGATCAGGGCCATTTGGGTGATTTCTGTTATCATTACTATTTAAAAAGGAGCCAAACAACTATGTGATAATAAATGGCTTCATATGATCACTATCCTTAAATAAAATACTTTTTTTACTTTTAAATCAATGCCAAAATTTCACAATTTCTGCCAGGGTGTGCAAACTTTTGAGCACAACTGTATAGGTGTCAGTATAAAGGTGAATTCACACTCCATTCACTTCAATTCTAATGCATCAAAATGTGGAAGAATGGAAATGCAAGCTCGTGAAGAAATTTGACATTTCACTGCTTATCAAAGTTTAAGTTTGCTGAACTGGCCTGAGAATTCATATGACGAGAAGATGTGTGACCATTAGGAAATCGAAGCATCACAGATTGATTGTCATTGCAGGATCCTAAGTTATTTTGTATGCTCAAAGTCTAGCGTGACTGCGGCTTAAAGTCCAAGACCAATAGGACAAATAAGAGCCAACGAAACATAAAAAACTTACTGAGTGCATCTTTACAATTCCCAGACAACAGCTTTATAACTGGGATCACACATGACAAAATAGTTACATTTTCCAAACTAAAATAGTTCATCCAATAAATCCCCTATGTGCCCACACGTACAGCAGTGACATATTAACCAAGAATTTCATTACTGTTATCATATTTTATTAAATATCTAATTATAAAAAATATTGACACTACAATGCCAAGTGTGATAACATTCCACACCCTTTTTATTGAGCTAATGTCTGATGGAGAACAATCCAAATCACCAGAACAAACTCTGCGTCACAAATTGAAGTGTCAGAGTCTGTTTATGAAAATTTTTATTTAGCTATATAAATACTTTTTTGCTTATGTGCAAGGAGCTGCTCCAGTTCATTAACTTTCAGCTTTAATTAAGAGAAATGTGTTGAGTGAAATCAAGCATCAGTTAAGTCTTAATCCACTGTGCCAACACTAAGTCACATAAGACTGTATCAAACTGTATTTCACATTCATGCAGTCTGCAACTCCTTTTACACACTCAATCAACAAATTATTTTACTTTCAATACCTGCCTGGTCCTCTGCTGGGTGACACCAAAGGAATAGAATCTCATGCAAAGATGATGGAGCCAAGCAGATTCCATTCCATTTAAGTTTGAGATTGTATTATCCAGACATCATTGCTGAATGACAGGGGAGCAACAATTGAACACAATTTACTGTTAGACATCTTCTCAGACCACAAATCACATATTTCCAAACTTCTAATGCCATGTAGAAGTTCTACAAGCATCATTGTGAGATGGCACTAAGAATTAAATTAAAACTTGATAGTAATTAGAACTTAATTTGGAGACAGCCCTTTACCTTCAATAGCAGAGAGCCATTCCCATTTGAATACTTAACTCTTCCTTTTTCAGTCAGTTCTTTTTATTTGGAACTCATAAGCATATCTATTAATGCAGGCTATTGGTGCATTTTGGGGTGGAAAACATGATTAAGTGGGACAAAACAGACAAAGCAATCTGGTTAAATGGCTGACCCTGTCTCTCCAAATTGCTGCAATTTTAATCAGTCCTTTTGAAAGAATTTGTTGCCATGGTTTTTGAAGAAACTTTTGTCATTGCAATAAGATCAAGAAACTCTTTACAAGCAGCCTTCCAACTGCGTGCCAAGTGCAAGAGAGAAGTTTAGTTAGATTAGCTCTTTATTGCAATTCCATGTTGTTGGAAATGTACATTTATCCATTTAAAGATTAAATAAGCACAATATTGCTTTGAATAAATTGACGTATAATGATATGTTGGCAACAAAAATTCATATTAAGTTGATACTCGATTATGCATTCCTGCTGTATTATGAGTAAATTAGTGTTATTATACTGCTCATAAAGCTTTATCTACGATTTAAACATTTGTTTCGATACCCCTGAGTTGGTGTGAGAGTGTCTGCATGAGCGTAGGAAACTTAAAATAATACATAAAATACATAATAAAGCTTGACTGGAAAAGAGTGGTGGAACTGCATTGTTTATGAATGTTCTGTTTCTTCCTAATCATTACCACTTTTACATCACCTGGAGTTAGATGTCTTGTCAGATTTGGTCTAAAATAAATCACATTTTACCTAAATTTGGCTCCTTTTAAAATTAAAATATTATGCTTTCAATGTCTGTGTAGTATTATTTTCCTAAAATGCTTTCTGCATTTTATGAGAAAAAAATACAGACTCTGGCTGCATCCAAATATATAAACCTCCCTACAATACAGTATGCAAAAAACAGCATGCCAATGGAGTAGGTTATCCGAATCTTCAGGTTACTAATAAAATAGTAGGCGAGAAATACCCGGATGACCTATTTCATTCGGCGAGATTCTGAAGTGTGCATCCATGGATACTATACTATCCCATAATGCCACGGGAGCTGAGGAGACTATATATTCATGGTTTACGAGGAAAACATTTTAGGTTACAAACTGGTAATTACAAGAGTATTATGCTATAAATGTGGTTTATGAGGACATTTCTAGTGTCCCCATAATTCAAATCGCTTAAAAACATACTAAACTGTGTTTTTTTGAAAATGTCAATGTAAAAATGCAAAAACTTTTTTGTGAGGGTTAGGTTTAGGGGTAGGGTTAGGGTTAGGTGATAGAATCTATAGTTCATACAGTTTAAAAAATCGCTATGTCTATGGAGAGTCCTCATAAGGATAGCCGCATCAACATGTGTATGAGATAGAGAGAATTTTGAATTTTATACACACAAAAAATAAACCACTACACCACACTTACACCATTACAAATACCTCATTATTTTACCCAATTCCATCAGCAAAATGCAATACATCATTTTCATCCCAACACAACGTCTTTTCTACACTCCAAATTTCTTCAAATTTGATCACTTTCTTTATAGATGCATAAAATATAAAATCATGATTTATGCTGCCCTGCTATCAGTTCCAAAAAATATTTAACATTTTTTGCGAAGGTAGACTAACATTTTTGCTTGGCCAAGATGAAAATTTAGTAACCGTCCTTTCGTTTTTTTGTATTTATTATACTTGAAACCAAAAATAAGCATAGTCATTGCAAACACTTCATTAATCAGAATCAGCTTTATGAAAGACAGAAAATAAAAACTTCCAGTGAAACAAAAAGAGGCCTCAATCTCTCACAATGTATAAAACAATGGAAAATGGTTTCCTTTTTGGCACAAAAAGGGCAATTATCTTTCACCGCTGGATCAGCAATGAGATAAAAGCATTAACTGCTATGATGACAAGTAGAATTCGCCATTGAAGATCACCCACAGGCTTAGTCAATGGTGGCTTGTAAAGTGAACCCCAAAAGGGCTTAACATTACCAGCAACACCTAAATGATCTCTCCATTGTGTCAACATGATTTAGTTTTTCTTTGTTTACCACTTTTACACATGCTTTATACAAAAGAAATGTAATCCTTCATCATGATCACACAGTGTTTTTCATGAGCTGAATGGGAGGCTAAACAAAAGGTTCAAATGTGACGAGACTGCAGTATACCCAACAGACTCGTGCAGTGCATGCAAGCCATATGCACATCACGAGCCAGCAACGCTTCACTTTCAGTTAATCGCGCTTCAGAGTAAAAGCGCCCACTTTGCTTCGGTCAGACTGCGTGGATGATAGTCTTCATTCCGTGTTTCATTTGTTTCTTTTTGCTTTCAGAACAACACGTGATGTAATAAAGAAAGCACTACTATTAATCATTGAGACTGGCACAGCCATTGACCAGGAAAATATAAAAATTGCATTTTTGACAACCTTTGTCAAAAAGTTTGCCGACCCCTGTTCTACATTTTCAATAATGTTTTTCCAATTTTTCTGAACTGTCATTTCATTGCCCAAAAAAGTTACTTAAGACCACCATGTGACCAAACCATCCCACCAGGTAAATCACATTTTTCTTGCTTCCTTTCTCCAACAAGAAGTGCTGAACTTTTAGCCCAATTTACCTTTGCAGGGGAGATTTTTCCATAATTAATAACAATATCAGTTAACCTATTAATATCATTCTGCCCATTTACTAGTACAATCACATAATCTGCATATGCTGACAACTTTACAGGTGGAATACATTTCTCGTAACTGAACCCATCTAACTCCACCCTAACTCTATTTAGCATGGATTCTAATGCTATCGAATAGAGCATTCCTGACTAACAGCAACCTTGTTTGATTCCCCTCTGTATTATAAAAGGGTTCTTCAAGCCACCATTGACCTTCAGTACACTTTCAATGTCTTCATTGAGCACTCTGATCATTGCAGTGAAACCAGGTGGAAAACCAAATGCTTCAAAAGTGCACCATAAAAACTGATGTTCCACCCGATCAAATGCCTTTTATGGTCCATAGAAATCAAATAAAATATTTGGCCAAAATGTCTAGAGACTTCAAAATATCTCGAATGAAAGATATATTATCCACCATTCATCTGTTAGGCACACAGGATGACTGATCTGCATGTATGATCTGCCCAATCACCTCCTTCAACCTGTTTGTCAAAGTTTTTGATAGAATCTTATAGTCAGCACATAATAAAGCGACTGGTCTCCAGTTTTTAACCTCCTTTAGGTAGCCTTTCATAGGGAGCAAGGTTAAGACTGCTCTTCTGCAGCTCAGTGGAAGCCGCCCTCCAGCCAGACTATCACTTAAGACTGCGAGAAAATCTTCTCCCAAAAAATGCCAGTATGCCTTATAAAATTCAACCGGAAGCCCATCTAATCCTGGTGCTTTACCATTTTTCATACTCTGCAGAGACTTGAAAAGTTCCTCTAATGTTAAAGGATGCACCAGATCTTCGAAAGACTTTTCAGCCACTTGTAGAAGATCATTAAAAAAAAGACCGAGCTGTAAGCTGGTCTTCTACATGCTCGCAGGCATATAGCTCCTTATAGAAACTAACAGCCCTTTTGCGAATATCAGAGACCCTTATAAGATCTTGTCCATCTGCTGACCGTAAGCATTGGATACTTTTACTTTGGCCATTTCTCTTTTCCATACTGAAGAAAACTTGGACGAGGCATCCATTTCAGAAGAATTCTGAAATCTATATCTGACCAATGCCCCCTGTGCTCTAATACCTAACAGATCTGCTAAAACAGCTTATTTGTGTTTGAGAGCCTGAATCTGGCCTCGATCACCTGTGGCTCCACTCTAACACTGGAATTCCACTATATCCATCTCTAGATCTCTAATAGATCGAACAGTGTCTTTGGTGACATTGGAAGTGTACTGATTAGGGGTGGGCGATATGACCAAAATCATTATATAAGTAATTTTATATCACGATAATGATATATATCACAATATATTATTTTTTTCTGGAAAACCAATACAAATCGGTTAACATAATAAATGACCATTTTGTAATGCCTATTTTTGGAAAATCTACTTCCTCTTTTATAATTTTCTTCTTATTTACATCTTGACAGTCAAAGTTAAAATCAACCTTAGAATAATACTTAATTTCACATTATGCCACATTTCAGTCTGGCATGTTGTTGTCCAATATTATTATACATTTTCCTTAAGAAACTCAAGATCTTTTCAAAGCAAAGTAATGTCATGGTTACTTGTGTAACCTCCATTCCCTGATGGAGGGAACGAGATGTTGTGTCGATGTAGTGACACTAGGGGTCACTCTTGGGAGCCTGAGACACCTCTGGTCTTTGACAAAAGGCCAATGAAAATTGGCGAGTGGTATTTGCATGCCACTCCCCCGGACATACGGGTATAAAAGGAGCTGGTGTGCAACCACTCATTCAGGTTTTATGCTGAGGAGCTGATATGTCTCATTCCCTCCATCAGGGAGTGGAGGATACACAAGTAACCATGACATTCCCTATCTGTCACTCACTCGACATTGTGTCGATGTAGTGACACCAGGGGTCCCTATACGAAACGCCACAATTGGCTGACTGTGTTACGTGAACTGGTGGTGTGTGGTGGGCAGACTACTGTGTGCCTCATAGCTAGCACACCAGGTCGACACGTAACCTCCCCCAACATAGTTATGAATGTTGAATGGCCCTTTGAGGACAAGTCAACTACCCAAGAGATAGAGACAGGCTTAACCCAGTCGTGGCCTCTTTTCCCATTCTCTTTTTTCCACTCCCTAAAAAGAAGGGGGATTATCTGACTGGGCCGCCAGGTCTAGTCGGGGGGTGTCCCTCCCAAGGGGAAGACACCGCGGAGAACACACCTCGCCCAAAGAGAGGGGGGATATTTAAGTGGAAGAATACGTCACATGGTCTTTCCAACCATGTGGAGAGTCTTCAAGGTAGATCCTATCCAATGGGGGAAGAGTTACTACAAACATGGAGACTGGGGCAGAGGGGCTCTGCCCAAGGAAGACACAGTTTGCTAACAGGGAAACAAATTAGCAGAGATATACATCGCACGGGGGTTAGCCTTACAGGGAAACGCCACATTTGGAGCACCTACCCCAGAACAGGACTCTTAGTTAGCACGTGTACTGGGCTGGCAGCGAGCCTCTCTGAAAACTCGACTGCCACAGGGCTCGGAGGAAGTCAGCCAGGGAACAAAACTTGTGAACACTATTGGGAATTAATGGCGCACGTCTTCAGCTCAAAAGGAGGTGGAAGGCGCTATGTGCAAGCGATACACCCGGCTGGCTATCCCGGGCTTATCCGCTTGTGTTGCGTGCCACTACCTGGGACAAAACTGGTTCCACCCGGAGGTTGTAGAACCTTCCAAAGGTGTTGGGTGTTGCCCAGCCCGCTTCTCTGCAAATGTCTATTAGAGAGGCACCACTGGCCAGGGCCCAGGAAGCCGCTACACCCCTGGTAGAATGGGCTCGTAGCACTACCGGGGGCGGCGTGTCCTGGGCGTTATATGCCATAGTTATGGCATCAATGAGCCAGTGGGCGATCCTCTGCTTGGAGACAGCACTTACTTTCCGCTGTGCACCAAACAGACAAAGAGCTGCTCAGAGATTCTAAAGCTCTGTGTGCGATCCAAATAGATACATAAAGCGTGCACCGGACACAGCAACGACAGAGCTGGGTCTGCCTCCTCCTGGGGCAGCACTTGCAGGTTCACCACCTGGTCCCTAAAAGGGGTGGTGGGAACCTTGGGCACATAGCCCGGTCAGGGTCTCAGGATCACGTGAGAGTAACCCGGACCGAACTCCAGGCACGTTTCGCTGACAGAGAACTCACATGGACTTATCGACGTGGAAGTTCACATATGGAATGATGCCACTCGGGAGGACCCTATCTATGGAGAGGGTACATAGCAACAGTGGCCGAGGCAAAGCAGAGCTTTGACGATGTGAGACACAGGGTTCACCTGAGGGGAAACCGAACAGTGGAAACGCATCATACGGGATTACCGAGGGGGCAATCACCACGTATGGAGCACTGAGCCCAAGTACACGGGCTCACCTGGCGGCAGCACTCCTCCGCCGAGTTCACCATCAAATAGCGCTTAAGGAATTCCAGTGTTCACCAGTTATGGGGAACTGTTGTGGGCAAGATAGTGCGCATTATCACCTCAAGAGGGGAAAGGCGCAATGCAAGCGATACACCTGACCGGCCGCCCGGCCTACTTGTGGTTACCCCGTAACACTCAGGTCAAAACCGGTTCTATGCGCAGGTTGTAGAACCTCGCAAAGGTATTGGGTGTAGCCCAACCCGCTGCTCTGCATATGTCTGCTAGAGAGGCGCCCCTCGCCAGTGCCCAGGAGGACGCAACACCTCTGGTGGAGTGCGCCCGGACTCCCAAAGGGTGCGGCAGTTCTTGTGATTGGTAAGCCAGAGAAATGGCATCCACAATCCAATGGGACAACCTCTGTTTGGAGACAGCTTTCCCCTTCTGCTGCCCTCCAAAGGAGACAAAGAGCTGCTCCGAGCATCTAAAGCTCTGCGTGCGGTCCAGATAGATGTGCAGGGTACAAACTGGACACAACAACGACAAGGCCGGGTCTTCCTCCTCTGAAGGGGCACTTGCAGGTTCACCACCTGATCCCGGAAGGGAGTGGTCAGAACATTGGGCATGTAAACGGGCCAGGGTCTCAAGGTCACGTGAGAGTGTGCCGGCCCGAACTCCAGGCATTCGCCGGTGACAGAGAGCGCCTGCAGGTCCCCCACCCTCTTGATAGAAGTGAGCGCCACCAGGAGGGCCATCTTCAGGGACAAATTGCTGAGCTCGGCCTGCTCCAAGGGCTTAAAGGGGGCTCTATGTAAGGCAGGTAGGACCACAGAGAGATCCCAAGAGGGAATCAGGAGCGGTCTAGGGGGATTCAATCTCTTGTGCCTTTGAAGAACCTGGTGATCAGGTCGCGCTGTCGAGAGGGTCTCCCATCCAGTGTATGATGATATGCTGCTATTACAGCCACGTACACCTTCAGGGTAGAGGGAGACAGCCGTCTCTCCAGTTCCTCTTGTAGAAAGGACAACACAGACCCGACTGCACTTCTCCGTGGATCTTCCCTGTGGGAAGAACACCAATTCGTGAAGAGACACCACTTCAGAGCATACAGCCGCCTCATGGAGGGGGCTCTGGCCTGAGTGATTGTGTCTACCACCACTGGCGGAAGGCCTGCTAGGTCCTCCGTGTCCCATCCAGGAGCCAGACGTGGAGATTCCAGAGGTCTGTCCCTGCCCCTGAGTGAGACGGTCCTGCCTCAGGGGAATGCGCCAGGGAGGGGCCACTGCCAGGAGCATCAGGTCTGAAAATCAAGTCCGGTTGGGCCAGTATGGTGCAACCATCAGGATTTGTTGCAAGTGCTCCCTGACTTTGCACAACATCTGTGCAATGAGGCTCACTGGGGGAAACGCGTACTTGCGCAGTCCCCGAGGCCAGCTGTGCACCAAGGCATCCGTGCTGAGGGAAGCCTCGGACAGGGAGTACCAAAGGGGGCAGTGAGAGGACTCTCGGGAGGCAAACAGGTCCACCTGCGCCTCTCCGAATCTCTCCCAAATCAGCTGGACTGCACGGGGGTGGAGTCTCCACTCTCCACGGAGTGTTACCTGCCGTGAGAGCACGTCCGTGCATGGTTGAGGACGCATGGGAGGTGAGTGGCTCGCAGAGACTTCAACGTCTGCTGACTCCAAAGGAGGAGGCGGCTGGCAAGTTGTGACATGCGACGTAAGCGTACCCTGCCCTGGCAGTTTATGTACACCACAGTCGCTGTGTTGTCCATCCAGATCAACACATGCTTGCCCTGAATCAACGGCCGAAGCTTCTGCAGGGCCAGCAATACTGCCAGCGACTCTAGGCAGTTGATATGCCACTGCAGGCGGGGCCCTGTCCAGAGCCCCTATACTGCCTGCCCGTTACACACAGTGCCCCAGCCCGAATTTGAGGCATCTGTCGTGACCACGACCCACCTCGAGACCTGCTCTAAGGGAACCCCTGCCCGTAGAAATGCCAGGTCTGATGAAGGACTGAAAATCTGATGGCACCAAGGCGTGATAGTCACGTGCTGGGTGCCGTGGTGCCATGCCCACCTCGGGACTCGAGTCTGTAGCCAGTGCTGAAGCAGTCTCATATGCATCAACCCGAGGGGGAGTACTGCCGTCGAGGATGCCAATTGCCCCAGGAGCCTCTGAAATTGTTTCACCAGGACCGGTACCTTCTGCGTGAAGGTTTTCAGGCAGGCCAGCACTGACTGTGCATGCTCGTATGTAAGGCGTGCCATCAAGGTGACCGAGTCCAACTCCATACTGAGAAAAGAGATGCTCTGTGCCGGGGAGAGCTTGCTCTTTTCCCAGTTGACCTGAAGCCCCAGTCAGTCGAGGTGCCGAAGCACAAGGTCCTGTGCGCACACAATAGATCACGCAATGAGCTAGGATCAGCCAGTCATCGAGATAATTGAGAATGCGAATGCCCTTCTCCCTCAGCGTGGCCAGGGCAGCCTCTGCGACCTTGGTAAAGACACGAGGAGACAGGGACAGTCCGAAAGGGAGGACCTTGTACTGGTACGCTCGTCCCTCGAAGGCAAACTGAAGAAAGGGTCTGTGTCGAGGAAGGATCGATATGTGAAAGTACGCATCCTTCAGGTTGATGGCCGTGAACCAATCCTGATTTCGTAGAGACGTCTGGATGCGCTTCTGCGTCAACATCTTGAACGGAAGCCTGTGTAAGGCTCCGTTCAAGGCACGCAGATCCAGGATTGGGTATGATAAAATAAGGGCTTTAAAAGCCCTTGTGCGACTTGGCTAAGGGGACAGGTTTTATCTCTCCCTTCACCAGAAGGATGGCGACCTCCACCCAAAGGACTGAGGCATCCTCGCCTCGCACAGCGGTGGAGAGAACGGCACTGAACCTGGGCAGCCGTCTGGTGAACTGGATCACGTAGCCGAGCCGGATCGTCCTGATGAGCCATCGCGACGGCTGGAAAGCACTAACCAGGCTTCCAGCCTTTGTGCTAATGGCACCAGGGCGACGACTTGATTTATCACGCCCGGAGTGGATGGTTCGTGGCAGGGCAGAGCAGACGCCCCACTGGGAGGATCGTCCAGGGGAGGCGTGCTGCTCCGCGAGCCCGCAACGGTGACTGGTGGCTGGGGCGGGCAAACGGCCCCAAGAACCATCGTACTTACCTGTTTGCCGGCTTTCTTTCGATGTAAAACAAGGGAACACGAGATACTCGCATCCCACTCTCTGATCAGAAAGACTTTCAGCGCCTGGCCATCATGGGTGCGAGGGCCGGAGGGGCTGAGCATTGGAGAATGACCCAGGGAATGAGGAAACTGCTCTTGTATTGACAGTTTGGGTGACGGAGCCCAGAAGGCATCCGGTGATGTTGGGATACCCACCTCGTGCTGACACACCTGGGTCAGAGTCATCAACGAGCGCTGCCTCATCCCTGGGTCGCCCGTCTCAGGACTGCCTCGAAGCCAGTCTGGGGTTCTTGGCAGCCTGCTTGCGGGCAGGCAGTGCCGCCTTGCTGCGGGAGGATCTTCTTCTCAAAGAACGGTGTACGGACTCCAATGATGGGGAGCCATGGCCCTGGCGAGAGGCAGACAGGGCAAGAGACTTCGGAGGCTTATAGGTGGCCGAGCAGCGCTGCAGCAGAATGTGTTTGGTGGCCTCCATCTGCTTCTTCACAGTCGAGAACTGGTGGGCAAAATCCTCGACAGTGTCGCCAAAGAGCTCCCCCTTGGGAGATGGGCTAATCGAGCCCAGAAACCAATCATCTAGCTGCGAACGCTCAGGGCAGGGCAGAGGGTTCCACTCCAGCCTGATGTTCGTGGCTTCCCAGGCAAGCACGGCTGCCAACTCAGCATCCGCCTCATCCTGAGCTCTACCGCCCGAGAGCGGGAGCTCAGAAGATTCATCTGCTTCCGAAAGCAGAAGCCCACCCTCCGATGTGGCAACCGATAACTCATCCTCGTGGTGAGCCCCGAACGGACTGCCTACCTCGCTCTGGAACTCTACCGGGCAGAACGGGCGTGCTGGGGGCTGGGAGGTCCGCGGGAATTGAGCCGGCGGAAACACTCCCATATCCACATCCAGATAGCCCACGGTGCTTGCCGACTCAGCTGCCTGAGTTTCAATGCAGGACGGACTGGGTCAGGAAGCAGCCGCAGTGGCTCTCTGCTTCACAAAGAAGGAAGAGAGTCGCAACCGCAAGGCTCTCATGGGCATGTTCTCGCAGTGAGAACCTGACCCCTCTATGAAAGCTGCCTCGGCGTGCTGGCGACCAAAGCACTCGAGACAGATCTCATGGCCATCCAGTGGGGAGAGATAATGGCCGCACCCAGTAGCACAAAGGTGAAAGGACATCTTTAAAAAGACGCCAATCGTTTGTGTAAGTTCTTTTAGAGAAAATATACTCTTTTGGAATATACTCTTTTAACACCTGTGGATTCAGCCACCGAAGCGCCCAGGGGAAGCACAACACTCAACCGCTGATATGCGCCATAAATTCCAGCAGCAAGGAATAAGGTGATGGGACGAACAAACACACACACATGCGCTCGGCTCCGAAGAACAAGTCTGAATGAGTGGTGCACGCGGTCTCCTTTTATACCCGTATGTCCGGGGCGGAGAGTGGCATGCAAATTCCACTCGCCAATTTTCATTGGCCTTTTCTGAATAAAGCAAAGGTGACTGGGGCTCTCAAGAACGAACCCCTAGTGTCACTACATCGACACAACATCGAGTGAGTGACAGACAGGAACACATGTTACCAACACTGAATGATCAGAAAACCAACAGGACAGATATGACAAGACCTATACCATTGTATCTTATGTTCAAAACTATAAAAATGATCCAGTCTTGTTAATGAAATACAATTACATTTCACATGAGCCCATGCATATTTTTTTTTTTTAAAGTGTCTCCATACATCACAAAGCTGATGAGTTTCAATGATGCTTAATAGTTTACGCCTTGGGGCTGCATTAGGTTCAATATTATTTTATATCAACATCATTGCATGTGCAATTAAAATCAACATCAAATACTAAGAAATGTTCTGTATTACACTGTTTAAAAGTGTTAGACAATGTTTCAAGGAACAGCATTCTTTCAGTTGTTTTAACCAGGACATAAATATTTATAATTTCCATTTTAAAGTTTTCATACTTGCTATTACCTTAAGTATTCTTCCCTCCATTATTTCCACAACATCATCACAACATTTTTTTTTTTTTTTTTTTTAGAACAACAGCAATAGAGCTGTCTTATGGCTGAAAAAAGTATTTCCCTCCCACTCTTTCTGCCATTCAACTTCAATTGCCTTCATTTGCTATGAGTTTCTTGTAAGTTTTATTAAATCAAAAAGCTGTACTCTTTTGCTTGCATCCCGCGCTCCATTGAAATTCAAGGATGAGATTTTAAACTCACTCGTAGCGAGGGACAGAACCAGATACCAAATCAATAACATTTAAGTAGTCTTGTGACAATTTATTGTGCATTGTCTGAGAACACACAACACACTTTTTGTACAAACTTCTTTAAGCGACACATCTGGATTTGATAAACAATTATCACCTTTCTGTTTCATTAAGAATTTTGCTTAATCAGTGAATAATGAAAGATCTGGGAAGAAATCTTTGACCTCAACATTCCCTTTTGAGCACTGCAAAAAAATTATCTTCATTCGGTCTAAACCATATCCATTGTAATCTTGTATCACATTTTCCTTAACATAGGAATCAGAAAATTCCTGTTCACTCTCTGAACCAGACAAATCATTCACATTCAAACACTCTGAGCGTCTGAACTTCTAGTGGTAGTCTTATTTTGCGTTTTCTTTTATTTAGATGCCATCTCCCTTAGACTTGTTTTTCTCTTCACAGTTGGCACTATAAAAACGGCTTCATCTTCTCTAAGAATTTAATCTTCCACTTCATCAATCTCAATATCAACCCTCTCTTCATCGCTTTGATTTTCTTTATCACAGTATTCAATCTCACTCTCTGCTTTTTCTAATTCCGCATTTAATTCAAGCATGTCCCCATTATCTTAGAAAAACAAGTGTGTGTGTGTGTGTTGATCAATCAAGAAAAGCCAGATTGAGTGGCATTTTCTTCTGATGTTGTGATTCACTGTAAGAGTAAAGGACGTGTAAATACAATTTGAATATAATATAATATAATTTTGCTGCTCTCTATAAAATGCTTCTGATTATACTGTCATCACTCAGTGAATTGCCATTGATTGCATTAATATGTAAACTTTCAATTTAATGATAATCCCAACCAATCTGGATTTTAATGTAATGGTTGTTTTGTTTATCTGCTAATAAATTGATGCTGCTGATGAACAAGGAGGCAGACCGAATGAAATCAGATTGAGAAATGTGAATGCTCGCTCTGTCATAGAAAGAGACATGAAGAGAGAAATGCATGACAGAATGCTAAGCCTCAGTGGGCATAAGGAAGTTAGTAATTATCCTGACAACAACTCAAATAGAGGCACAATCTGTTCAGACACACAACCATTACAGCATATTCACCTCCCCTTTATTTACTCTTGATAATGATCATATCTCTTCCCCATTATTGATTTCGTTTAGCATATTCCCTTTATTTGTTTTGGGCTATGAATTTGCATATCTTTATTTGCACTGCAATGATCTCCATCAGATAAAGCAAGCTTGGCTTATTAGGATATCTGTCAAAGAGGCAATTCAATTATAGTGGTTATATCCGGATAACATTGAAGTAGCCTAATTTATGCAGTATCTTCAACTGAAGTTTTTGCTTTTGCTATCTGATGCTGATCTGAGACCATTTTCTGGAGATTTATCCATAGTAATAGATAATGTTAGGATAACAGCCATGATGGACTGGTCTTTCATTAGCAAGACAAAAAAAAAAGTCCATGGCCAATCCGCTACTGGAAGGGCATTATTTACTGTTACGCCAACACATTTGTTTACATGAGCAATTGCTAACACTTAAGCACTTGTTACTTTGTGTGTCCTTTTGTTGAAGATGTGTTTTTGCCTATTGGATGATGGGTGTTTTAAGTCAAAGGTTGTCACTTAAGCTGTTTTCACACTTGGTTTGATTACTTGGTCTGAACCTGAATTCAATTCTACTCCCCTACTCCTGCCCCGTCTATTTTAACATTATACTTTTGGGGCCAGTGTGCAGTACATTTCATCAGTGGGACCACTGCAAGTACTAGCAGCAGCTGTTTACAATTGTAGCTAGTACAGTGTTGTAGTAACATCTCAGGATGAAAAGATGCCAACTTCACTATTTTATTCATGTTTTTGTCCATTTGAATTCACTACAAGAACTTTACACGTACGGAACAGCACTTGCGACTGTCAACCACGAATGCATTGCAAAAAATTCAGGAAGCAATTATTCAGCAAGCAGCTATGAAAAATGTATTATACTACAGTAAGTATGACAGGGAGCATGGAACCATGCAAATTGTACAGTTCATCAGTAGGATGGATTGCTTTCATACCAACTGAAAACCACGTAAGTTCACATGAATAGTGCTCTAGATCACCTTTCCAAGCAGACTTGCATAAGCTTCAATGGTGTGCAAGCAAGATGAAAAAAAAATGCTTTTACACCAACCAAATGAGCCAAACTCATAACGCAGACATTGGTCTATACCAAAAGGTCTAGTGTGAAAGCACTAATTTATCAATATTGATGGTTTGTAAATTGACAACTGGCTGTCGACAGAACAGAAGCTTGTGTGTTCAGACTGATCATACTGTGAATTTGATGACAGTAGGCCAAAGGTTTTTCAGCTGAAATCGGCCTGAGCTTTCTGAAATTCAAACCACTGCCCTCAGTAGGCGAAGCTGGAAATGTCCACATAGTGGCGCCAGAATCGAGTTGTAAAGCAAGTTGTTTATAGTTATAAATTATGTAATACAGTGAAGAGGAATTCAGTTTTATTAACCCTATGCCCAAACCTAAACCTCAACCCTAAACCTAACCATCAGTGGAGTAAAGGTGTAATCTTAGAGGGAAAATGCAACCTCCGAATCATGCTCATCATTGATTAGGTGAATGTGATTATTTCCTGGTTTCCATTGGACCAGAACCCGTGTCTCTGCGACTGCTTGTACAATCATTAATGCCACAGGAAAAGGCAAACATGACAAGTTCTGGTGTGTTCATGTTGTTTTTTTTTTTTGTTTGTTTTTTTTTTTTGTGGATAAATACATCTGTAGTCACATTTGCGTCATTATACTCAGGCAGCATGATTGCATCTTAAATATTGTATTGTAATGCTGAATACAGATGACCCAATGTCTCTGGCAGAGCTTGATGGAAACATACTTAAATGCTAGAGGTGAGCTACTGCACATTATTGGAATGGCAAACATAATTTGCCCCAATTAGGCCCTAGGTGTTTTGTTGTTATAGCACATAATCGTACACAGCTGGTACCTGAAGGTCTTACAAGTTGTAGTATAAGTCTTATAGCACTCCAGGTGCTCTTTAATGCTTACAGTCATTTAAACAGGCATATATAACACTTAAACAAGTGCAACTTAAAAAAGCCAAGATTGAGGATAAAAATGAGCATTCTCATGGTGCTAACAGAATAATGAATATGTACATAATCATTATTATTACCTTATAAATAAGCATGGTTTTAATTATATTAGATATTTAACTTTTCAACTTTTAAACACACCTTAATCAAAACTATACTGATGTCAACGGCACACTAAATTATGTGGTCATTCCATACAATTTACAAGAACTAACTTCCACATCAACACAGATTTCAGATTACAGGCAAGAGCCCTGGCTAGTCTATTTCAACTATATGAATCATTTGTATATTTTTCTAGGCCTCTTGCACTGTAACATCTTTTACTTTATTAAAGGAATCGTTCACCCAAAAATAAAAAATTCTCTCATCATTTACTCAACCTTATGCCATCCCAGATGTGTATGACTGTCTTTCATCTGCTGAATACAAATGAAGATTTTTAGAATGATTTCTCAGCTCTTTGGTCCATACAATGCAAGTGAATGGGTGACAAAAAATCACGAGTCAGCATACAAGTAACCCATAAGACTCCAGTTGTTAAATCAGTGTCTTCAGAAGCAATATGATAGGTGTGGGTGAGAAACAGATCACTTTCACATCTTTCTTCTTGTGTTTTTTATGATTCACATTCTTCATGCATACTGCCCCCTGCTGGCCAGGGACAAGAATTTCAGACTTAAATTTTGATCTGTTTCTCACCCACACCTATCATATCACTTCTGAAAATATGGATTAAAACACAGGAGTTGTATGGATTACTTTTATGTTGCCTTTATGTGCTTTTTGGAGCATCAACATTTTGGCACCCATTCACTTGCATTGTATGGATAATTTGTGTTCTGCAAAAGAAAGAAAGTCATACACATCTGGGATGGCATGAGGGTGAGTAAATGATTAGATAATTTTTATTTTTGGGTGAACTATCCCTTTAAGCATTTACACACAAATGTATCTGTGTAGATTCTTATTTTACACATATCTGAATAGTTATATTAAGCGACTGGGTTACTTTTATATCTGTGGAGTGCTTTTGTCTTCAACTGTTTAAAGGCAACCTTATGAATGTAAATAACAACTAAATGAAGACCAATTGAGATGCAATTGTGAGCAGACTGCAGCATGCATACTTTTAAGAAACACTGAGTATCCAAGAAGTGGCACAAAAACAAGAAAAAGAAATGATGAATGTATTAGGAGATCGAGAGCTCCAATTTTCCACTGTCTGCATTTCTGCTCATCCAATTAATTTGCTTTGCTTTGCTCTTTGGGCGTCGTGCCTCAAGGAGACACAGTGAATCAGAAGAAGGCGTCCCTGCTCTTGGCTTGAGTCATTAGTAAACTGTACTGAGAGATGCAGTGCCTAACGCAATTTATGAAGCTAAAAACAAAACCTAAATTAAAAGAGATGAGCCTCATCATCTTGTATATCAGGTTTGCATAGAGAGGGATGTTTCATATCCTGTGCCCAAATTGTGTGTACG
This sequence comes from Myxocyprinus asiaticus, assembly GCF_019703515.2. NCBI lineage: Eukaryota > Metazoa > Chordata > Actinopteri > Cypriniformes > Catostomidae > Myxocyprinus > Myxocyprinus asiaticus. The sequence goes on from NC_059368.1 coordinate 15,522,322, forward strand.
TGTGTGTGTCTGTGCAAATGTATGTGTGTGTGTGTGTGTTTGTTTGTTCCATTGACTGCTTCTAAATAGAGTGCTTGGAGACATTAAAGTTTGTTTAATGCATTGACTAATCATGAGCAATATTCTCAATGCCTTTGTTTTCTGAAAGCTAGACAAAAGAGACAGCACATTTCCCTTGTAACTTTGCCACTTATTAATTTGAGGCAAAACATTAAGTTATGTGCCTGCATAAGTAAAAGAATCATGCATTTTGCTGAGAGAAATTGTTTTAATATTCCCACAGAAATTTGAAATATGACAATACATTTAAAACACATCTATAATATGCCAATTTTTTAAACTACATGTTGCATACATATATAAGTATGTGATTTTTTTTTTATATATATATATATCAGTGAAAACTATACATGAACATACAATACATATTATTGTATGTTCATGTATAGTTTTCACTGATATATATATAAAAAAAATAACATACTTATATATGTATGCAACATGTAGTTTAAAAAATTGGCAGTTATACATATGTTCTCACAAATACACACATATACTGAATGACATACTGTATTTTTATGAATTCCTACATAGCAATGTATGGATGTTAGATTGTATAAGTGAAAAATAATGTTCTATGTTTCATATTAACACATTTAATTTAGAATATATGTCATATGTCAACATGACCTATAATTTTGCACATGTTCATATATGGCTGTATATTCAATTTCTGTATTAGTTATTTATGGCAGATTTTTTATTATTTTTTATTATTATTATTTTTAGTCCCATTATTTTTCATCATCATTTTCATTATGTCTGGCTTTGACCTAGACAGAATACAGAGTAACATTTCCTTACACTACATATGACTAAGTCTAAGACATTTAGAAGTCCATTTTGGTCTATGCCATTAAATGGGACAATACTGATTAATATTCAGCTCAAACTTTCTGTTGTAAAGTTCACTGAAGTCAGTTCCACCAAAATATTGTTGACCCCATTTTAGAAACATGGCAGGGTTCGCTGAAAAACAAAGTCCCTTGATTATAAAAATTGCATATCTTTGGGTCTGTATAGTTAATATCATACACAAGTTAAATTGCATTTCAGCAGGGCTACAGACTGAGGAAAAAGTAACCCAGAAGTTGTCGAGCATGTCGATTGCGATGTGTTCAGACTCAAAGAGAGAAAGAGAGAGAGAGAGAGCAGTGCATAGAGGGCTGACCAAGACCTTGGCTTCAATTTCACATGAGAAAGAGAAGAGAAACAGCATGCACACAGCATGGATGGTAGAAAAACAGAGTGAGAAAGAGATAGAGAAGGATATAAAAAAAAGAGAGCTAATGACAAATGATGGGAGACACAGATGAATAGAGAAAGACACAGGAGGAAGGAGATATATTGCTTGTGTTATCACAGGGTCAGGGCTTAAGCTGTGGGGTACTTACTCTATCCCAGAGAGCATGCCCAGTGAATTATTCAGGAAATGGACCCTGAGTTTATCATCATCATCTACACTGGCGGCCAAAAGTTGGGAATAATATACAGATTTTGCTCTTATGGGAAGAAATTGGTACTTTTATTCACCAAAGTGGCATTCAACTGATCACAATGTATAGCCAGGACATTAATAACATGAAAAATTACTATTACAATTCGAAAAAAAAATTCAGAACTTCATAAACTACTTCAAAGAGTTCTCATCAAAAAATCCTCCACGTGCAGCAATGAGAGTTTTGCAGATCCTTGGCATTCTAGCTGTCAGTTTGTCCAGATACTCAGGTGACATTTCACCCCACACTTCCTGTAGCACTTGCCATAGATGTGGCTGTCAAGTCGGCAGGGTTGGGAGGGTTACTTTTGTAATGTATTCCATTAGATTACTCAAGGTCAGTAATGTATTCTAAATACTTTGGATTACTTCTTCAGTACTGGTAGATTATCAATCTAATTGATCTTGTTTTGAGGATTTTTAGATATTTTTACAGGAAAACAATACAAAAATTATTAAAGAATACGATTTTTGCCCTAATATCAAAGGTCTTACTACAAAAAAAGAAATTATGATCCAACGTGAATTTTCTTGATAAAAAAATGTGATCGTGCCTGGTAACGTGCATGTAAAATGGCTAGAAATAGCATTTTAGCTTAGCGTAAAGCTGACAATTTACACAAGGTTTATTTCTATTTCTTCTGCTCCAAACTTACTTCAAACTTACTTCTCTGTCTGCTTGTATGAATGTAACACATCATAAGAAAGTGTTTCACTGCTGTTCAAATGCACTTTGGATTGCATCATTTATATGGATAAATGTTTTCCATCTGAAAGGACTAAATATTAAATGAAACAAATGACAATAAAATGCAAAGTAATCTCTTCAGTAATCAAAATACTTTTTGAATGTAACTATTCTAAATACCAATTATTTATTATACTGTAACTGTAGTGGAATACAGTTACTTATATTTTGTATTTTAAATACGTAATCCCGTTACATGTATTCGGTTACTCCCCAACACTGCTTGCCTGGCACTTCTCACACACCTTATAGTCTAGCTGATCCCACAAAAGCTCAATGTGGTTAAGATCATAACACTCTTTTCCAGTTATCTGTTGTCCAATGTCTGTGTTTCTTTGCTCACTCTAACCTTTTCTTTTTGTTTTTCTTTTTGAATAAGTGGCTTATTTTTTTGAAATTCTTCCCGTAAGGCCTGCACCCCTGAGTCTTCTCTTTACTGTTGTACATGAAACTGGTGTTGAGCGGGTAGAATTCAATGAAGCTGTCAGCTGAGGACATGTGAGGCATCTATTTCTCAAACTAGAGACTATTTATCCTCTTGTTAAGTTGTACATCTGGCCTTCCACATCTCTTTCTGTCCTTGTTAGAGACAGTTGTCCTTTGTCTTTGAAGACTTTATTGTACACCTTTGTATAAAATCTTCAATTGTTTTTTTTGTTTTTTTGGCAATTTCAAGCATTATATAGCCTTCATTCCTCAAAACAATGATTGACTGATGAGTTTCTAGAGAAAGCGGTTTCTTTTTTGCCATTTCTGACCTTGTATTGACCTTAAGACAATCTACTGCGTACTGTGGCAACTCAAAAGCAAACACAAAGACAATGTTAAGCTTTATTTAATGAACCAAATAGCTTTCAGCAGTGTTTGATATAATGGCACGTGATTTTCTAGTACCAAACTAGCAATTTAGCATGATTACTCAAGGATAAGGTGTTGGAGTGATTGCTGCTGGAAATGGGGCCTGTCTAGATTTGATCGAAAATGACTTTAAAATAGTGATGGTGCCGTTTTTTTACATCAGTAATGTTCTGACTATACTTTGTGAGCAGTTGAATGCCACTTTGGTGAATTAAAGTACCAATTTCCTTCTGAAACAGCTAAATCTGTACATTATTCCAAACTTTTGGCTGCCAGTGTACATACACAAACATTGTTTGTTTTTCTGTTATGGTGGGGACTTTCCATTAACTTCAATTGTTTTTATACTGAGTTAATGATATGATCTATCCACTAAACCTAACCATCACACAAACTGTTTCACATTGTTAGACTTCCATTAAAACATTAAGTATGTTTATGTAACCATTGGCTAAAGGTATAAAGAAAACCGACTACGCCACCTAGGTTATTTTACCACCCAGGAAAATAAAGTGAACATACCCCAAAAACATTGAACCATAGGATGGACCCTGCTGGTTCGAATGGGATTAAAGGACAAGACGTGACTTCCAAACAATACCAATTTACTTCACAAAATACATTTATTCCACTAAAAGCTTTCTAAAACATTTACCATTTGACAGTTTACTAATTAAATACCCACAGTCAATAAGACACTATAATAAATCAAACATTAACAGAAAGGAGTAATCACACATCAAATCAGTGCATAAACACTCTTAAAGTGACAACCCAAAAAGAAAAACAATACCAAAAAGAAACTCCCCTTTCTGTTAAGCTTCAGTATCCAGCAGGTCAGACATTAACATATGATATGATTGTGGATATACACCAGCAAAAAGACTTAACCTACCAAAAAGAAACCAAACAACAAAAGAAAAATAAACAACATCAAAAGAAATTAAATCACAATTAATATTTAAAATCTGTCAAACCGCTTCACCGCAGTGAATCAGAATACAGACCTATTGGTTTAATTTATAAACTCAAAAGGACAGAAATATCAAACTTCTCACAGATATATCAAACAAATCCAAAGGGCAAAATCATCCTAAAACACTCAGTAAATCAGCGGTTAAAGACAGAATTGGCCTCAGCGGTCAGAGACAATCAGCCGTATGAACAGGACTGTGAAAAAGCAGTATAAAACAAGCATTAAAAAAAACAAAAAAAAAAAACAAAACAGCAGCTAGCGCTCTCAGGCCGCACCTGAAATAAAAATATGTTAAGAACCTAAATAAAGTTCATAAATTCCGTCAAGATTACAAAAGAACCCATGATAAATTTCTTACCTTTTAGGTGAAATTCTTACTCTACAGTAGGCTTTATGCTAACTGTGCTCGTCACCTCACACACGCACGTTTCTAATAACAAGTACATAATTAGACAATGAATCGCGTCTGTAAGAAAAAGCAATAGATCAGGTGACTCACCAGGGAAAAGCGACAGAAAATAGAAGCCAATAGAGCTTTACTACCCACAGAACATGAATACCCTCAGGAGAATCATAACACCACCTTAGACATGCTTTTTATAAAGCCACTAACACCTAACACGCCTCAGTGATTGAGCCGCACAGGTGTGCTCAGTGTCAAGACGCCGCTCAATGCCAGTGGCCATGTCTTCCCATTTGAGATGTACACAAACATTAAGATAGCAAAACAAATTCTGCTGATACAAGCACCAGGGAAAATATTAGAGACACTCAACCTGTCACATTTATTTACACATTTTCCTTGTGGGTCCAGGACTTACTATCCTTGTGGGGATATTCAGTCCCCACCATGTAGGCACAACCTGACACACACAAACACACACTCAAACATACATACGCACACACACCTTTAAATTAATAGTTCTCCCAAAAAAGATAATCGATCAAATAGGCTTTGGGAGAACAGACCAATATGTAACCACTTTTTCACTTTAATTCTTGACAGCAGTCTCCTTGGCGATCATGATTTCAAGCTTGATTACACTTCCTAGTGTCATCTAGTGCTTTGTGCCTGCATCTAGCACTAGGAAGTGTAATCAGGCTTGAAATCATGATCGTGCCTCAAGAGTGCAATTGCAAGATGTAAAGTGAAAAAAGAAGGTACATTTTGGTCTATTTTCACTTAAACCGATTGTATTGCTTCAGAAGACATGGATTAAACCACTGGAATCATATGGATTAATTTTAAGATGCCTTTATGTGCTTTTAGGAGCTTTCAGTTTTGGTCAGCATTCACTTGCATTGTAAAGACCTACAGAACTGAGATATTCTTAATATATATATATATATATATATATATATATATATATATATATTAATTTGTGTTCCGCAGAAGAAAGAAAATCATAAACATCTGGGATGGCATGAGGGAGAGTAAATGATAAGAGAATTAAAATTATTTGGTGAACATTTCCTTTAAAACTTTAACAGTAAAGACTTCTTACAGGCGCAATTGTTTTCATACTTACAGTAGCGAATTAATTTGAGGTTAAATGCCCACTGAGTGTCTCTAAAAGCAAGTTATTTTTTTTCCTCAAAACAGCTCTATCAAGTTTTAAATCAACAAAAGCTACCTCCCTATACCCTAAACCTTAAACCTAACCAATAGTGTCATAAAAAGCAAATGTAAGATGAAAAATGCATTTGCTGAAGCAACCTTATCGTTTTGTGGTGCCTCTATGGAACTTTCAGGACTCGTACCCCAGTCCTTTGCATCGAAGTGCAACACTATTTCAGTTGAGCTACTGCGCAATTTGATCACAATTGAAAAAGCGTATAAGTGTAGTTTAGAAGTCATTGCTGTTTTAGTAGATCTAGTGTTCATTTCACCAGGAAACTGCTGCAATACAAGAGCCACATAAAAACCAAAATGTAGGTACAGTAACATGTTTCTAAGACCTGTTTGTGTGAATCGCATAGAGAACGTGTCAGTGTGGTGAATAGAGGTGGCAGCTGAAAACAGCAAATCTAATCACCATACAGACAAAAGCTACATACGAATGCTGCGTTCCATTCAATTCGGATGTGGGATATTCCTAATTGATATCCAATACCCGACCATAAAGGCATTCCATTGCCAGATGCGCGGAAGATGATGTGTAAGGAAATAAAACTGCAATGCTACCGTTAGCTTAGCAGGTGTCCTAGCAACACAACTGATAAACAATGCTGCAACACTAGCATTTGTGCTACAGGTGTACGATCATCAAAAGAGAGCATAATATACCATGTTTAATACACCTGTTTCTGCAGGCATTTGTTAAACAAGCTTTAATATAATGTAATAAAGGAACTCTGACTCATTGATTGATATTATTTTAATAAAAGTGAATGTTAATCACTTACATTGTATATCTCCCTGGGTGCCGACATATTTGTGTGATGTCACGCATCTGCATCTCACCGAAATCTGAGTTGAACATTTTCCCAGCTGGAATTCCGACTTCAAGTGGCGTTCCATTGCACTTTTCCTTGTATGAAGTTAGAAAATCCGACTTTCTGATTTGAATGGAACACACCAGAAGATTTATGCACTTCTTCAAGAATGATGTCAATGAGTTTGCAGGTTGTGTATAACAGTGCAAATGCGCAAATGAAGCAATTTGAAAGGGAGACGTTTATTAAATAATGGCTGCATTTCGTATTGGCATCAGTGGTCTCTACAATCAACTTAAGCTTTTGGGAAACACAGCCCATGTCTCTATAAGTAGCCCAGGCTTTATTTGAGCAATAAGGCATGAGAGGCTATGCTACATTGTGAATATACACACAGACGGCTAAAGGGCCTTATTAGACACGACGCAAAGCAGAGTTTCTGGTCTCAATAAGAGGCAATGTAAAAACTAACAAAACGAGCCATCCAGACAACAACCACTAAATATTAGTTGGAGTAAAAATGAATTTCAGGCTCAGCTTGTGCAGTTGTAGGCTGTCATTACAACTCAAAGTAGTTAATGATATCAACATAACCTCCAACCATCACTTCATGTCATCTACCCACTCAGATGAGGCACTGTCAAATAAAATCTGTCATCTTGACACGTCATTATAAAGCCACATGTTTTTTTTTGTTTGTTTTTTTTTACATTATTTAAACATCAAATTACCCACTAAGAATATTCACCAATACGAGTGAAGACAAGAAATTTAAAAACAGGCGAATCATGGAACACTTCCTTGTTCAGGAAAAAGGTGGATAGTCCCTGGCAGTAAACAGTAAGCAGAACATTGCTAGGCAACAAAAATATTATGTCTGCTATGGGTGCTGCGGAGTGATACAAATAAAAGTTCTGTGAGGAGGTCAGAGCTGTGCTTTATCAGAGACTAGCAGAGATGGACCAATTCTATTAAAATTAATGGGAGAAATTGGAATGCCCAATGGCCAACAGATATATTGTAGAAAAGGAAGTGCTGCCTTACAGGTAAAAGAGCCAATCACCTTTTAGATACAAACATCGTCTGTCAATCAACTCAAGAACGCTCATGTGCATTAGGAAAATAGCATTGTTATAGCATGATCTGAGCTAAATAAAGTTTCAAACTTAAGCTCGGGAGGAGCTTGTTCATCTAGTCCTGCCAATCATATTAAAGGATATATGAGCACCTGCTTCCCTTGTCCAACAATGATTCTTCCGGTATCCCTCCACCTCCCCATCTTCACCTATTGCATAATACCTATACCAATTATTTTAATTATCTTTCCATTTCTCGATTTAGTCCGATAGTCCAGGGGGGAATCTCGGAGCTTAAGCCCAGTCCCGGGCTCAAGCCCCTCTGCTTCGGACAGCACACCAAATATATTTACCTTAACTGAGCTGCAGGACTATATGTACCTGCAAACTCATAAAAGAAGCACAATTTAGAGTGACATGAGAAGAGCACTTCTACCTCTGCATCTTTTAATGCGCATTTTTACTACATGTAGTCCAAATGAATTGCTGAAACCAACTGTTAAGCCTTTAATTATATTTGATTTCCTTAAAAAAGACATCAAGGCATTAACTAGAAAAAATATGACTCGCCATTACACTCCCATATATGCCAGAAACCAAGTGCACAAATGACGAATGTTGAGTTTGATGTAAAACTCACATTAAATCTGACCTGGCTTTTCACACTGAAGGCACACTGGAAAAAATCAGATAGTATCTGATTTACTTCCACATATGAAAGTGACCCAGTTAGGATTTGAAAATATCAGATTCAAAGCGCTTTTGGCTGTTTACATGGTTATCCAATTAACAGATCTGTGTCTCATGTGAGTGAAAACATCAGGTTTTCTAGGGCAAAGCAGTTTATTCTTTAATACAAACCATTGCTGGATAAAACAGGCACACACATCAATGACAAATCTCATGTTGTGTTTTCCTTAGGCATGTATTTTCAAGATTTCTTTTCCCGCCAGCCTTATCAGGTAGCAGAAGCCCTTGGGTGGTGTTTAATTCTTAAATAAAACAGCTAAATTGCATGCAGAACTTCACCACTTCCTCCTTGTTTACCGCCCTTGTGGGAGCGCATTTAGCACACAATCATGCACATCATTAATTTTCCATTAAGACAGGTGTGGTACCTGTGGTGCAAAACAATGTGTTGTAAATGTAGACAAAATTTATAAACACGCAATGTCACACTTTACCCCCCATTTCCCCACCCAAAACAAAAATTCCCATTCCTCTCCATTCATTGCTCTCCAAAAGATTGCACATTTTACAGTTCAGGGTGCAAAACAGGATGATAATTATAAACTTGATTAAAACACAGTTATGCAAATCAGATGTGAGCGGCCCATGTAGCTCTGAGCAGCCTGGTGACACAAACCCACTCAGACTATCTCAGTCACAATTACCTTCCTGTGATGCCTACAATACTGATTAGACTAGGCAAACAATAGCTACAGCACACTCAAATGAAACAAGCAGATGTTATCAAATATTCAAGAGGCAACATCAGTTACTTTCCACTCTCCTCCCTCTATCCTTTTGTCTTTACATCTTTCTTTCTTTTTTTAAATCTATTGTGGCAGAATCGATCCAACTGCTTTTGCTGATTAGCATTAGCATGTTTAGCTTCATTTTGGCATGCTGAGATAATGCAGTTGTTGAGTGGGAAAAGGTCCTTTGCCCTTCAAAATAAGTTAAAGCAATTGTTTGTCAGCTATATAAAAACCAGTCACCTCAAATGTATGTTTATTTCTATTTGTTAAATTGAATTGATAATCAAGACAAATTATACATTTGGGCTTGTTCTGCAATAGTCTTCTGATAGACTGATCAAGTAGCTTTCTTTTCCTTACTGCTCTCATTTAATCCTGAATGAAATAAAGCAATAAGATACAGGAGGCTGTGCATTTCAGTGATTATACCATGGGTAAGGGATGTTCCCTGTCTGTCACTCCCTCAACGTTGTGTCGATGTAGTGACACTAGGGGTTCGCTCTTAAAAGACCCAATCACCTTTGCTTTATTCAGAAAAGGCCAATGAAAATTGACATATGGGTATAAAAGGAGATGCCGTGCACCACTCATTCAGACTTGTTCTTCGGAGCCGAGCACATGTGTGTGGGTGTGTTCGTCCCGTCACCTTATTCCTTGCTGCTGGAATTTACGGCTGATATCAGCGGTCGCCCTCGCACGGTCGAGTGCTGTGCTTCCCCTGGGTGCTTCGGCGGCTGAGTCCACAGGTGTTAAAAGAATATTTTCCAAAAGAGTATATTTTCTCTAAAAGAGCTCACACAAATGATTGGTGTCTTTTTAAAGATGTCCTTTCGCCTTTGTGCTACAGGGTGCGGCCATTATCTCTCCCCACCGCATGGCCATGAGATCTGTCTTGAGTGCTTGGGTCGCCAGCATGCCAAGGCAGCTTTCATGGAGGGGTCATATTCTCACTGCGAGAACCTCGCTCTATGGGCAACAAAAGTCACGACGCATGCCCTGGGCCGGACAATGTCCACCTTGGTGGTCCAAGAGCGGCACCTGTGGCTCAACCTTGCGGAGATGCGTGACACAGAGAAAGTCCGCTTTCTCAATGTGCCCATCTCCCAAGGGGGCTCTTTGGCAACACTGTAGAGGATTTCACCCACCAGTTCTCGATGGTGAAGAAGCAGGCGTGGCCGCCTATAGGCCTCCAAAGTCCTGCACCCCGTCTGCCTCTCGCCAGGGCCGTCCTCCTGTGGTGCTGTCACCGGCTTCCCCACCATCGGAGCCTGTACGCCGGTGTTTGAGAAGAAGATCCTCCCGTGGGAAGGCGGCACCGCCTGCCCACCAGCCGGCCGCCAAGAAGGCGGTCCTGAGACTGTGACCCAGGGATGAGGCAGCTCTCATTGACGACTCAGACCCAGGTGTGTGCACGGGCCCCACCCCCGCCCCTGTCAATAAATTGTCAATAAAAGAGCAGTTTCCTCATTCCCTGGGTCATTCTCCAATGCTCAGCCCCTCCGGCCCTCGCACCCATGATGGCCAGGTGCTGAAAGTCTTTCCGGTCAGCGAGCAGGACGCGAGTATCTTGCATTCCCTTGTTTTCTGTCAAAAGAAAGCCTGCAAACAGGTAAGTACGGTGGTTCTTAGGGCCGCTCGCCTGCCCCAGCCACCGGTCACCGTTGCGGGCTCGCGGAGCAGCACGCCTTCCCTGGACGATCCTCCCGGTGGGGCGTCTGCTCTGCCCTGCCGTGCCGCGAACCACCCACCCCGGGAGTGATAAATCCAATCGTCCCCCTGGTGCCGTTAACGCAAAGGCTGGAAGCCTGGAGATTGAATCCCCCTAGACCGTGCCTGATTCCCTTCTTGGGATCTCTCTGTGGTCCAACCTGCCTTTCAAGAGCCCCCTTTGAGCCCCTGAAGCAGGCTGAGCTCAGCACTTTGTCCTTGAAGATGGCCCTCCTGGTGGCGCTCACTTCTACCAAGAGGGTGGAGGACCTGCAGGCACTCTCTGTCACCAGCAAATGCCTGGAGTTCGGGCCGGCACACTTTCACATGATCTTGAGACCCCGGCCCGGTTACATGCCCAAAGTTCCCACCACTCCCTTCCGGGATCAGGTGGTGAACCTTCAAGCACTCCCTTCAGAGGAGGAAGACCCAGTCTTGTCATTGCTGTGTCCAGTTCATGCCCTGCACATCTATCTGGACTGCACACAGAGCTTTAGATGCTCGGAGCGGCTCTTTGTCTGCTTTGGAGGGCAGCAGAAGGGGAAAGCTGTCTCCAAACAGAGGTTGTCCCATTGGATTGTGGATGCCATTTCTCTGGCTTACCAATCACAAGAACTGCCGTGCCCTTTGGGAGTCCAGGTGCACTCCACCAGAAGTGTTGCATCCTCCTGGGCACTTGCGAGGGGCTCCTCTCTAGCAGACATATGCAGAGCAGCAAGTTGGGCTACACCCAATACCTTTGCGAGGTTCTACAACCTGCGCATAGAACCGGTTTCGACCCGAGTGTTACAGGGTAACAACAGGTTGGCTGGGAGTCCGGTCGGGTGTATTGCTTGCATTGTGCCTTTCCCCTTTTGAGGTGATAATGTGCACTATCTTGTCCACAACAGTTCCCCGTAACTGGTGAACACTGGATGCCTCTTTAATTCCTTAAGCACTATTCGGTGGTGAACTCGGCGGAGGAGTGACGCCGCCAGGCCCAGTACTTGTGGTATGCCCTTTTTCAGGTGAGCCTGTGTACTTGGGCTCAGTGCTCCATACATGGTGATTCCCCCCTCGATAATCCCGTATGATGCGTTTCCACTGTTCGGTTTCCCCTCAGGTGAACGCTGTGTTTCCCCTCGTCAGAGCTCTGCTCTGCCACGGCCACTGTTGCTGTGTACCCTCTCCGTGGATAGGGTCCTCCCCAGTGGCATCATTCCATATGTGAACTTTATGGGGCAGTGGTGGCTCAGCAGTTAAGGCTCTGGGTTACTGATCGGAAGGTCAGGGGTTCAAGCCCCAGTATTGCCAAGATGCCACTGTTGGGCCCTTGAGCAAGGCCCTTGACCCTATCTGCTCCAGGGGTGCTGTATCATGGCTGACCCTGCACTCTGACCCCAGCTTTGCTGGGATATGTGAAAAAAAAGAATTTCACTGTATATGTGCAAATGTATAATGTGTGATAAATAAATACAATTATAATTATTATTATTTCCCATCGGTAAGTCAATGTGAGGTACTCTCCACATGTTAACCTCCCTCCGGTAGGATGTGGTCTCCATAGTGCTCTCCCTCCTGGAGAGGGAAGAGCACTTCCCCAGCGCTATTCTTGCAGGTGCTCGGCGGGAAATTACTTAATACAAAAATCAGGAAAGGCCACCGCCTGTAGCTTCCTCGGGTAAGTGCCTCCTCCCACCCTTATTGGGACCCGGGAGACGCCTTACCTAACTCGCTGTAAGGTCATGACGTCGAGCGCTCTCTGCGAGGCACGCAGCAGCCTGCCCGTGTCCGCTCCTCTGTACCTTGCGACACGGTTCAGTGCCTGCGGCATTTCGTATAGGAACCCCTAGTGTCACTACATCGACACAACGTCGAGTGAGTGACAGACAGGGAACGTCTTGGTTACTGGTGTATCCTCTGTTCCCTGATGGAGGGAACGAGACGTTGTGTCCCTCCTGCCGTGGCACTGAACCGACCGCTGACATGGCTGGGACACTCTCTCGGCTCCTCAGCACAACTCTGAATGAGTGGTGCACCCCATCTCCTTTTATAACCGTACATCCGGGGTGGAGAGTGGCATGCAAATTCAACTCGCCAATTTTCATTGGCCTTTTCTGAATAAAGCAAAGGTGATTGGGGCTCTCAAGAGCGAACCCCTAGTGTCACTACATCGACACAACGTCCCGTTCCCTCCATCAGGGAACAGAGGTTACACCAGTAACCATGACGATTTTAGGCATGACAGCGGAAACAGCAATATGATAAAAGTTCAAGTGACAGCTGTTCAATAATCCAAACTAATGTTAATAATAATCAGAAAAATCAATACTTCCATCAAGTTTTATAGCTCATTATCCCACTTTAGACTGTTTGCATTTGCCATGCAACGTGGCACACTACAGTAATATAGAATGTGTGCTAACAGGAGTGCATTTAAGCTAATTTCACAATGGCTTGGACCATAGCTCATCCAATCAGAATTTAGAGTCAGAAGTATGCATTTCATAATAAACTCTATTTGTACCAAACAGAGAAATGTAAAAACACCTTAAAATTAATATCACTCACCCTCATGTTGTTTCAAACCTGTGTGACTTTCCTTCATCCACAAACACAAAAGGAGATGTTTGGCAGTATGTTCACCTCAGTCACCATTCACTTTTATGGTGACTAAGGATGTCATTCTGCCTGTCATTCTGTGTTACATAGAAGAAGGTCATATGGGTTTACAGCAACATGACTGTGTGTAAATGAAAACATAATTTACATTTTTGGGCAAACTATTCTTTAAAGCCAAATAATATTGAAACAGATAACAGACATTATAAATTCAACATTTTATATACAAGTCCAAAACACATGAATATTCTCTAATTAATATTCTCACACTCAACACTAAAGCTCAGATATGGTTCTCCTAAGACCATGGTGTAAATGGTGTTCTCCTTTGTCTTCAAACTAATCTGGGATTTGCAGCTGCTAAAGCATCAAGCAAAAGCAGCAACACTAAAAAGTGACATCTCAAAAGAAGAAGACTTAGCTTTACAGAAGAATTAGTAATCCTCTTCAGTCCTCTAAGACCTCTCACTCCAGAAAAGAGAGAAAGAGAGAGAGAGAGAGAGAGAGAGAGAGAGAGAGAGAGCATAAGCAGAAGCCAGGGAAATTGCAGATGAATTAAGACAAGCTTTATGTGTGGTATTTCATAACAGTAGTCAGCAATTTAAGGTAGGGGATGCTGCTACTAAGAACATGAGTTAAAGCACCACACAGTGTCAGCTAATGCATTTTTCATCTCACATTTGCATATTACACTATTATATCACATATTACACTATTGGTTAGGTTTAGGTTTTTAGATAGGGAGGTACTAGTAGGTTTATTGATTTAAAACTTGATATAGCATTAACTTTAAAAACCTCATCTGTTTGGGAGAACATCACTAATTCATAGCAACACAGTGGATACTGCTGCAGTAAGTGTAATGAACCACGTAATGTCATTTTGCAAAAATGTCACCACAGTCACATAATGTTCATGAGATCAGGCTTTACAAAACTGCTTTTTTTTTCAGTCCTCTAATCTGACAAACAGTGAAGTGCTCATAGTTAATATAACTGGCCATATTGTGTATAAAATGTAAGTTTCTCAATATCATTCTTGTTAAATTGTTGTATTAAAGCAATATCAAATTAGCAATTGTGCTGTTGTATTGAATATCCTAATCACATCAACAGCATGATTGCAAGTGTGATAGGCATATTGCTTGATTATATTCCTACGCTCAGTTACTAACCTTTGTAATTCATTATAAATCACACACATTCACATAAAAACAGACAAATTAGTAGGTTCACATTTTTCTCTGTAGAAACACAAATGCTTGTTTGTTAACCTGCTGTAAATGAATAAAAAATGCTTTGGCTGTATTCACAATAGTGTGCTTCTTCTGCTGGAGGTATCATTTATTTTCCAGTCTCTATCTTTAACTTCTCCCTGCATTTCTGAAGCTGCAAAAAGGCTTGGTTTCCAATACCATAGTGAGCAATCCACAGACTTGTCAATAAAGTAATCATTACTTCTAAATTGAGTTTGTGTGCCTGGCTGACCAAAGACACTTGAAACTCGCTACTGTGCTCTTGATTCAATATTTTGATGCGGCACATCGCAGACCATCACCGCTAGTCTAAATGATGGGGGTATAGGCTTTAAGATGTACATCTTCACTTCTAAAGTCTTCCTATCATGTCTCATGTCCACACATACTGTAATATTTTGACAAACCCGTTTTGTGTGTTTTTCAAGGACATCACAAATTCTAAAGAACTAAATGGTTTCTTATTCTCTTTTTCTGTATAAATATCTATCCATCTGTACACAAGTCTTCCAAAGATCCTTGATTTAACTGAGAGAAATAAATTAGTGTTACCTGTTTGAACAGAAATGAACAGAGAGAACGAGAGAGTAAGAGTTCTGTTCTTGAAAGACAGAGGCCAAAGTTCCTAATAACATCTAGAACTTTTAAATAGCCTTCTGCAGGGCCTTATTCACTGTGGTGCCTGCTCTATTATACAGTAAAAAAAAATAAAATAAAATAAAAATAAAAATAGTTCTAATATTCAACAACTGTGAGAAAACTTTCTCTGTGCCTCACTCGCCATGGACATGACTCATAACTTCCTCTACTGAGGACTAAGGAGGGGCTGAACAATGGGCTTTCACAGCATTCAAACTTTTAACCATGTCCGAAGTGGAGAAGTAAAGTAAAAACATTTTAATCTTAAGAATAAGTTTTCTTTTGGATGTTCTTTATATTTCTGTGTTTGTCTCATTACAGTGGGTTTCAAAAGACCACTTATCCAGTTGTGTGCAATGTAATTTATATATATATATATATATATATATATATATATATATATATATATATATATACAGTATACACATATACTGTATACAATGGTATTCATTGCTAGACTTGTGCTGTTTGTTTACTGGCTTGAACTCGCGTCACTTAAACGTGTGTTGGTGTGTGTGCTATATTGTTTTGACTTGTCCTAAGTTATTCACTGCTAGATTTAGAGTTGTTTGTCCAGTGTGTGTAAAACCATTGTTGTTTTTAGTGTCTATAAACAGTGCTTCACTTGTTTTAGAGTATTATTTATTGCTAAAGTGTAGCATAATTTATTTGCGGTGTACTGAAGTCACATTTGTTCCCGCGCTGTTCACCTCGTGCGACCCGTAGTTTCAGTTGCCCACGTGACTAGCTTTATTCTAAGTAGCATTAAGGCGTGTCCTGCTTTTTTCACTGTACAGCTCGTTAGCATTGTGTATATATTTGATGTGAATGCTGACGCGGAAGCGGCAGCGGAATTGGTAGCCCTCGTGTGAAGACCTACTTGTGTAAAGACCAGTGAGTCTACCTGTGCAAGTCCACCGAGCAAGGACACGGCAAGGCGCCACTCACCATAGAACTTAAGTATCTTTTAATTTTATCTTTTTTCTTATTTTCCTTGTACATATTAACATGTCTACTTCACGAATAACATATGCCTTCAAGCACATCCCTGTTATCTGTTACAGACCGTTTACACGATATAGATGCAAGATAAAACGCAACCCACACAACCTACAGCCACTTTGCACTTCAGCACCTGCTCCACTCTTTTTCTCAGCAGGACTCTGGAACTGCCAGTCAGCTGTGAACAAAGCTGACTTCATTCCAGCCTTTGCCACACAGTCCACCCTCAGCATACAGGCACTGACAGAAACATGGATACGTCCAGAGGATACAGCAAAACCAGCTGCTCTCTCCAACAACTTCTCCTTCTCTCACATCCCTCAACACACCGGTAGGCGTGGGGGAACAGGTTTGCTCCTTCAAAACAACTGGACTTTTTCACCACACTTTTCTCTATGTAACAATACTACTTTTGAATTCCATGCAATTACTACAATGCAACCCACAAAAATACATGTTGTTGTCATTTATCGCCCTCCAGGTCAGCTGGCAAACCTTCTCGAGGAGTTGGATATCCTGCTGTCCTCCTTCCCGGAGGATGGTAAGCCACTTGTGGTTCTTGGTGATTTCAACATACACCAAGACAAGCCCCAGGCCACTGAACTGAATGTTTTTCTGGCCTCATTTGACTTGGAAAGACTAAGCACCACAGCAACTCACAGATCGGGCAACTAGCTTGACCTCATTTTTACACGTAACTGTACCAACTCAAATATTCTTATTACTCCTTTACATGTCTCTGATCACTACTTTGTTCAATTCAACATGACTCTCCCATCTACATTAAAACAGACTCCACCTTTGGTTTCCTTTCGCCATAACCTCCGTTCTCTTTCACCCTCTCACCTTTCCACTGCTGTCTCTGCCTCTCTTCCCACACAAAATGTATTTTCCTCCCTTGATGTAAACACTGCCACAGACATACTAAGCTTTAACAACCTGTCTAGACAACATCTGTCCTCTCTCCTCAAGGCCAGCACATACTACACCATCCAGCCCCTGGCTCTCTTACGTCTTTTGTGAACATCAGACTGACCTCAGGGCAGCTGAGAGGAGATTGTGGAAATCTAAAGATCCAGCAGATCTAGGTAAGTATCAGTCTCTGCTTGCAACTTTTTCAGATAATGTTAAATCTGCAAAAACTTCCTACTCCAAGAACAAGATCAACAGCACCACAGACACTCACAGCTTGTTTAGAACATTCAACACACTTCTCTGTCCTCCTCCTCCACCGCCTGACACAACACTGACAGCAGATATCTTCGCCAGCTTTTTTACTAATAAGGTTACAACCATCAGCAATACATTCTCAGCACCTCACCCTGTCAAACACCCATCTCCTGTATGCAACTCCTCTGTCTCTATGTTCTCTCCTCTGACTGACACTGAGGTCTCTAAACTCCTCCTCTCCAACCACCCCACCACCTGTTCCCTTGACCCCATTCCTTCTCACCTTCTCCAGGCCATCTCTCCGTCCATCTTACCTGCACTCACTCACATAATTAACACATCCCTACTTACAGGCACCTTTCCCACTACATTTAAGCAGGCTCAAGTAACCCTGCTGCTGAAGAAACCCGCACTTAACCCCACACAAATAGAACACTACAGACCAGTCTCTCTCATCCCATTCATGGCAAAAACACTTGAAAGGGCAGTTTTCAATCAAATATCTATACCTATCTCTCACAGAACAAGCTGCTGGATGACAATCAGTCAGGCTTCAAAAGTGGACACTCCACCGAGACTGCCCTGCTGTCTGTCATTGATTTGCTGAGACAGGCGAAAGCTGAATCCAGATCATTCATCCTGATTCTACTGGACCTTTCTGCAGCCTTCGTCACAGCCAACCATCAGATCTTACTCTCCACCCTCTCTTTGCTGGGCATCACAGGAACTGTGCTTGACTGGTTTAATTCCTATCTCTCAGGTAGGTCCTTCAAGGTAGCCTGGAGAGGTGAGGTGTCCAAGCCACATCAGCTACATCAGGTTCAGTGCTTAGGCCACTTCTCTTCTCTATATACACAACATCACTGGGATCCATCATTCAGGCACATGGTTTCTCTTACCATTGCTACACTGATGACATGCAACTCTACTTGTCTTTCCAGCCCAACGAGACCACAGTGACTGCTCGAATCTCTGCCTGCCTGGCAGACATCTCGGCCTGGATGAAGGAACACCACCTGCAACTTAACCCAGCCAAGACCGAACTCCTTGTCTTTCCAGCCAACCCTGCTGTTGAACACAACATCACCGTGCAGCTGGGTGCAACTACAGTAATGCCTTCCAAAATGGTCAGAAATCTAGGGGTCACCATCGATAACAAACTAAATTTCACAGACCACATCTCAAAGACCGCAAGATCATGTAGATTTACACTCTGCAATATCAGGAAGATAAGACCCTTCCTCTCTGAACATGCCGCACAACTTCTTGTTCAGTCACTTGTCATAACTAGATTGGACTACTGTAACGCTCTCATTGCAGGCCTCCCTGAATGTGCAATTCGACCCCTGCATATGATCCAGAATGCAGCAGCACATCTGGTCTTTAATCAACCAAAGAGAGCGCATGTTACACCACTCCTTGTCTCTCTTCACTGGCTGCCAGTTGATGCACGTATCAAGTTCAAGGCTCTGATGCTGACATACAAAACAGTCACTGGGTCTGCTCCAGCATACCTAAAATCATTTCTGCAGAGCTACGCGCCCACTAGAAGCCTGCAGTCGGCTAAGGAACGTCGCCTTGTTGTACCAACACAAAGAGGCACCAAAACACTTTCCCAGACTTTCGGCTTCATCATACCACATTGGTGGAATGACCTTCCCAACTCCATCCATGAAGCTGACTCACTTTCTGTCTTCAAAAAAACGGCTAAAAACACATCTTTTCCATGAGCACTTAACCAGTCACTAAAAATATATATATATATATATATATTTCCTTGTTGCACTTTAATCTGTTTTGAATGCTATTCTGATGCTAGTGAAACTTTGTAATATGGCACTTTTCATACCACTGTCTCCTTAAGATGATTTGCTTATGCGTTCCTCTTTTTTTTGGGGGGGGGGGTGATTTTTTCCCTTTTTCACCCAATTTGGAATGCCCAATTCCCAATGCGCTTTTAAGTCCTTGTGGTTGCGTAGTGATTTGCCTCAATCCAGTTGGTGGAGGATGAATCCCAGCTGCCTCCGCGTCTGAGACCGTCAACCCGCACATCTTATCACGTGGCTTGTTGAGCACGTTGCCACGGAGACATAGTGCGTGTGGAGACTTAATGCCATCCACCGCGGCATCCATGCTCAACTCACCACATGCCCCACCGAGAACGAACCACATTATAGCGACCACGAGGAGGTTACCCCATGTGACTCTACCCTCCCTAGCAACCAGGCCAATTTAGTTGCTTAGGAGACCTGGCTGGAGTCACTCAGCACGCCCTGGGATTTGAACTAGCGAACTCCAGGGGTGGTAGCCATCGTCTTTTACCACTGAGCTACCCAGGCCCCCCTTATGTGTTCCTCTTTTGTAAGTTGCTTTGGATAAATGTGTCTGCCAATTGAATAAATGTAAATGTAAATATGTACTAAAAAAGACAATAAAAAAAGAGTCAAAGATGTATTTTGCCATCTTACAGCAGGGGAACTCCTGTCTCATCACTCAGCCACTGCAATGACC
The DNA here is from genome assembly GCF_019703515.2 of Myxocyprinus asiaticus. Taxonomy (NCBI): domain Eukaryota; kingdom Metazoa; phylum Chordata; class Actinopteri; order Cypriniformes; family Catostomidae; genus Myxocyprinus; species Myxocyprinus asiaticus. Next base: position 15,542,340 of record NC_059368.1, read on the forward strand.
TACTTAAAAGTAAGAAAGTTGTTTTAAAACAATAATATTTCTATGTGGGCTGCCCTTTAACAGTAATATTTAACTTCAGTATCTGCAATTCCACTTCATAATTTCAAAGAATAATGTTGCCATTTTGTGGTGTTGGCAAAGGTTTTTTCCATAACATTTTCCATAAAATTATATCAAGCATGATCCAACATAGCACAAAATGAGGCACAAAGTGCAAAATAACAATAATATATATATATATATATATATATATATATATATATATATATATATATATATATATATATATATAGATTTTTTTTTTTTTTTTTTTTTTTTTTTTTTTTGTAAAGAATACACAGTACACATCTAGAGGAATTGCTTCTACTGTAATAAAAGTTAACAGTAAAAAGTGGGTGAAAAGTAAAGATAACAGATGTTGTAAGAAAATGAAAGATGTCTCGCACATAATAAAGCACTTAATGTGAACCCTTATTTATTTATTTATTTATTGAAGAACTATGTTTGCCTTGAAAACAGTCTCAAGGACTTTGGGAATCTTCCAAACACACACATTAGCAGAATAAACTTTTAAACCCAAAGAGACATCATTGTACTCCAAGATTAGCATGTACAATCTAGCAAAAAAAACATCCCAAATGTTTTTTTAATATATATTCATAACACAAAAGCCAGAAAATGGATCCATATTCCACAGAAAGTCAATCACAAACCATACACATTCTAAAGATAATTGAACACAGCACATGCCTAAGGTCATCCATTTATTAAAAAAAAAAAATAAAATAAAAAAATCTAAATCAAAATCACTTTTTATTGTCACACAATCATATACACAAGGGCAATAGTGTGTGAAATTCTTGGGTGCAGTTCCGAGCAACATAGTAGTCGTGACATTGATGGGACATATACCAATTTACAATAAACATCAGATTTACACAACACAATTTAAAATCTAATATACACATAATTACACACAACACAATATACAAATAATAACATACAATGTACAGTATACAATACACACAATATAGAATACACATTATACATTATAAAAGTATATATTGTATATATAAAATGTACAGTATGTTGTATTGTTCTGTATGGACATTCAGGCTGTCGGTTGATAATAAGTTGCCAGTGTGTTGTTAAGAGAGAATATAATATAATAATAATATAATTTATGACAGTCCGGTGTGAGATATAAGAGTAAGAGTAATAAAGTGCAGTGCTGATGTATTTGATCGTGGGAGATCAAGAGTTCAAAAGTCTGATTGCTTGGGGGAAGAAGCTATCATGAAGTCGGCTGGTGCGGGTCCTGATGCTGCAATAACGCCTGCCTGATGGTAGCAGTGAGAACAGCCCATGGCCCGGGTGGCTGGAGTCTCTGATGATCCTCCAAGCTTTTTTCACACACCGCCTGGTATATATGTCCTGGAGGGAGGGAAGCTCACCTCCGATGATGTGTCTGGCAGTTCGCATCACCCTTTGCAGTGCTTTGCGGTTGTGGGCGGTGCTATTGCCCTACCAGGCAGAGATGCAGCCAGTCAGGATGCTCTCTACAGTGCAGGTGTAGAACCGTGTGAGGATGTGGCGGTTCATTCCAAACTTCCTCAGCCGTCTCAGGAAGAAGAGGCGCTGATGAGCCTTCTTCACAATGGCTTCAGTGTGGATGGACCATGTGAGTTCCTCAGTGATGTGGACACCCAGGAACTTGAAGCTTCTGACTCTCTCCACTGGTGCTCCACTGATGGTGATGAGACTGTGTTCTCTATCTCTTCTCCTGAAGTCCACCACAAGCTCCTTTGTCTTACTAACTTTGACGGAGAGGTTGTGCTCCTGACACCAGTGTGTCAGAGTGTGCACCTCCTCTCTGCAGGCTGTTACATCATTGTCAGTGATCAGACTTACCACCGTCGTATCATCAGCAAACTTAATGATGGCATTGGAGCTGTGTGTTGCCACACAGTCATGTGTGTACAGGGAATACAGGAGTGGGCTGAGAACACAGCCCAGCTGGGCTCCAGTGTTGAGGGTCAGTGATGAGGAGATGTTGCTGCCCATTCTAACCACCTGGTGTCTGCTTGACAGGAAGTCCAGGATCCAGCTGCACAGCGAGCTGTTTAAACCCAGAGCCCGGAGTTTCTCATCAAGCTTGGAGGGCACTATGGTGTTGAATGCTGTGCTGTAGTCTACAAACAACATTCTCACATAAGTGTTCTTTTTTCCAGGTGGGAGAGAGCAGTGTGTATTGTAGATGCAATGGCATCATCAGTGGAGCGGTTGTTGCGGTAAGCAAACTGCAATGGGTCTAGTGATGGAGGCAGCACAGAGCAGATGTAATCTCTGATTAGTCTTTCAAAGCATTTGCTGATGATGGGGGTCAGAGCAACAGGACGCCAGTCATTTAAGCAAGTGATTTTAGATTGCTTTGGAACAGGCACAATGGTGGACGTTTTAAAGCATGTGGGGACTACAGACAAAGAGAGGGAAAGGTTGAAAATGTCCATAAAAACACCAGCCAGTTGGTTCGCACACGCTCTGATGACGTGGCCCGGAATGCCATCTGGGCACACGAATATTCACCCGTCAGAAGGATCGGGTTACATCCATTACAGAGACGGAGAGTGAACTAACCTCTGTAGCTTCGGCCGCGAGAGCTCTCTCCACGAGGGCGGTGTTATTTCCCTCGAAACAAGCATAAAAGTATTTAGCTCATCCGGGAGAGAAGCAGCAGTGTTCACGGCGGAGTTTTTATTCCCTTTAAAGTCCGTGATGATATTAATTCCCTGCCACATGCTTCTAGAGTTGGTGGTGTTGAACTGTCCTTTAATCTTGTTCCTGTACTGACGTTTTGCTGTTCTGATAACTGGCTTGTTTATGCTCCTCCGCATTCCCGGAATTAAAAGTGGAGGTCCGTGCATCAAGTGCCGCGCGAACATCGCTATTAATCCAAGGTTTCTGGTTCGGGTAGATCCGAATTGTTCTGATCGGAACAACATCCTCTACGCACTTTCTGATGAAACACGTTACGCTATCAGCGTAAAGCTCGATGTCGTCATCAGAGGTGGACCGGAACATCTCCCAGTCCGCGTGATCAAAACAGTCTTGTAGCGTAGAGTCTGATTGGTCCGACCAGCACTGGATCATTCTGAGGGTGGGTGCTTCCTGTTTCAGTTTCTGCCTGTAAGCGGGCAGAAGCAGAATGGAAGAGTGGTCTGATTTGCCAAATGGTGGGCAGGGGAGGGATTTGTAGCCTTCCCGGAAGGGAGAGTAGCAATGGTCCAAAACCCGGTCCCCTCATGTGTTAAAACTAATGTGTTGGTGGTATTTTGGGTGCGTGGTTTCCTGCTTGCTTATAATCCCATACAGTTCCTTGAGTGCCCGGTCTGTGTCAGCTTGTGGCGGGATGTACATAGCAGTGATAATGACCGCTGTGAATTCCCTCGGTAGCCAGAATGGTCGACACAGAAGCATGAGAAATTCCAGATCAGGAGAGCAGTAAGACTTGATAGAATGTACATTCCTCTGATCACACCAGGATTTGTTGATCATAAAACATACACCACCACCTCTGCTTTTACCTGAGAGGTCTTTCGCTCTGTCCGCTCGGTGCACGGAGAACCCCGCGAGTTCAATGGCTGAATCTGGAATCTCAGCAGACATTCAAGTTTCCGTAAGGCAGATAATGCAGCCGTCCCTCGTCTCTCGTTGGAAAGAGATCTGCGCTCTCGGCTCGCAGAGCTTGTTGTCCAGAGACTGAACATTTGCCAGTAGAATACTGGGTAGCGGGGGTCGATTTGCACAACATCTTACTCTGATGAGAACGCCGGCTCTGTTTCCCCTTTTCCTTTTGCATTTTCACAGCCAGGCTGCCCAGACAAAGGGCTCCGCTGGTGTGTTTGTAAACAGTGGGTCGGCATTGAGGTATTTGAAGTCCGGTTTACGGTGTGTAATTGCAGAACCAATGTCCAAAAGTGTTTGTCTGTCATAGACAATACGGTAGACAACATCCAAGACAAAAAACTATAAAAAACAAACAAAACACTACAATGTTGTGTCGGAGCTCGCAACGCAGCAGCCATATTCGGCGCCATCTTGAGTCCAATGTATGGGACTAGTATGGTTATAATACTACAATATGTATGTAAGAGTGTATGTTCTATTACTTGTTTTGATCATTGATTTACTGCAGAACATGAATGCATTTTCTCTCTCTGTGTTACGAATTAAAAAAATATGGGATGTTGTTTGTTAGATTGTACATACTGACCTTGGAGTGTCGTGCTGTGTATAAATGGTGTTTACTATTTCTTTTTTCATCAGACTGTCCATGTTCATATTTATCTATCAGATTTATCAGTGTTGAAATACAAAGCATGCTTTGTACATTGCATTATGACCTCATAAGCCAGGGGTTAAAAGCAGTTATGTGACCCCATGAAACAGAGTTTGTCTGTCAATCCAGCCCAGAGTGCAAGGGCCATCAAAGGGCACAGTAGAATTATGGGGCCACTGAGGTCTGCTGGTCCCATAGAGTAGCATGTTGGTTTTCTTTCTCAATAATCTTTCTTAATAAGAGTTTCTTTAAGAACTCAGTGTTGTAAAGATATTTTGCTTTTGGAGTGAATATGATCATATTGCATGGTTGTACATATCTATGTGAATCTTCTCATTCTGTTTTGCAGTTTTTGTTGTATGTGTGTTCGTGTTTTTTTACTCATATGCTAGTTTGATTTGATTATTACTAGTATTGTGATATTTGTTTCGGTATTGTGCAATTGTTCTACAGATTTCATACACATGACTTGCGTCTGGCCATCAACTAAGGTCTTAGAATATTCTTGGTAAATTTAAATCAATTCAAGAAATTAGGTCTCTGAATTCTCATAAACTAGGGTAAATATTTACAAATAAATATATGAGGCCATTGCATCAGTCACATCATAGAATACAAAAAATCTGATGCAAAAAAATGTCTAATTGGAGATGCCGCTTATCTGTAATTCGGCACAACAGGGCCGATGTCAGGGTTCCGGAACTTTCTGAAACAACATGCCGACTTTCGTGTAATCATGTTGTTTCATTAGTGAGATAAAGTTGTCAAAAAGACATCCTTTCTTGATTAATAATGATCAGAATTGACTTATTGGTGAGTTCACTACTTACTATATCTGATCTGATATTTACAGTATCTCTTAGTGAGTCACTCATCATCAACGAGCTCATCAGTACATGGTGAAGTGCAGGATCTTAATCAATGAACAAAATGAGAACGTTGTGTTGGAACTGACAGATTATAAGAAGTGTAGTAATTTTTTACCAATTCAGAGACCTAATTTTTGAACTCATCACTCAATTTATCAGCTAGACAATTAGTTCATCAGTGCACTTCTAAGTTGTCTTCCCAATAATGCCATCAATTGCCAATTGATTTTTTTGGAAAACTTCAGTATGGCGAATATTTTCACAAAAGATGTTTTGAGTAAGGTACATACTGTTAGTTTCTTTAAACAAATGCAATGAATGCAAGTGAAATAATTTTCTTACTTAATCAAAGCATTAAAATACAGTTTCTCCATGTCTTGGTGTGTTTTTAGTATTCAGTTAAGCTCTGATTTTCGTGTCAGATCTTTGTTTTAGATAGCATTCCTCTACATGTACATCTTTTTACATGTTATGGTTCCATACATGAAAGAAAAGGTTAGCTGTCAGAGTATATCAACTCTTAAATAAGCATTGCTCATAAACATGTCGTCAGACCATGTAACCATTTCAGTAATTTTAAGAATAGGCCCATCAATGTATCTTATTGACCTGTGAGACCGTAATCTCAGTAATGACTTCATCAGTTATCTCAATAGTTCTCAGTGATGACCTTGTCACTGATTTCAGCACTGGCTTCATTAGTGACCTTATTGATTGCCTTGTCTTTGACCTCATCAGTTTACCTCATTGGCAAGTAATTGACTCCACCTTGGTCATTCACATTTTACATTGATTAATTGGTAGATGCATTTAAAGTAAAAAGAGCATTCTATTTAGGTTGATATTTATTCATTTGGCAGATGCTTCAGTATGAATTATAGTGCATTCAGCATTCAACATAAACATTTAATCAGTATGTGTGTTCCCTGGGAGTCAATTCATGACCTTGGTCTTGCTAACGCCATCACCATGCTCTACCAATTGAGCTATAGAAACATGGAAAGAACATGCTATTAAATCTTGATACACAAAATAACCATTACGAATCACAGCGTGTTCAATTAAGACATGAAGATGTAACATTTGGTGTTTTTACTTAATTTCATATAGAGTTATTTTTTCCTGCAAATGTATCTGTAGTAGTCAGGGAGACAGAGTCAAAGATGTGCAGTTTTACACGTACTACACTGTAAAAAGAACACTGTGAAATGTACAGTAACTGGCTGGCAGCAATTAGCTAGTAAGTTGCTGTAGTACATTACACAGTTTGCTAACTGTAAATGTAATCACAGTATCTAAATACTGTAATTGTTATTACAGTAATAATCACAGTACTGTAATTGTCATCAGAGTAATAGGATGCTGTATTTTTTATCACAGCAAATATTATACTACTGTAACAGGCATTACTGCATTCATTTTAATACTGTAAATTAATAACTGTAAAACAATTACATACTGTAAAATGAAGACAATGTTTTTGTCACAAAAATGACATTTGTTGTATAACTTCATTCAACTTTCAACATTTTAAATTTGAAAATACATAGGCACTAAATAGATTTTATTTTGTATGTTTCATTTTGTAAACATTTTTCATTTTGTAAACATTTTTTTATTTTGTAAACGACAACACTACTTTCCTGAACACACAAATTCTTCCTCTTTTTTCAAGTTACCCTGACAATGTGAACAGTATGGCCTGAAATTCTTTTGTTAATCTTTCATGCATATTTAGAGAGTTTTAAAATAAATGATTTATTGTTTGACTGTACTTCTAGAGACAAATATAAAAGAAAGAAAATGAAAAACAAAGGGAAGGAGTTGTTAATCATAAAGATGTGTGCAAGCCCTCTATTGTTTTACATTTGCCCTCTGAGACTCGCTGACAGTCACATGTATACTAGTAACGTTGATTCAATATGAAAAAAATCACTTTGTAGAAAACTCTGTCACACAAGATATTTTCAAGTAATTTTTACACACAAAGCAGTAAAATCCAAGCACTGGAAGCAATTAAAATTTTCAATTAAAAATGGAAATGTATAAAAACACAAATTAAAATGAACCAAAAACTGTAGAATTTTAAGCAATAATATGTCTAAGACTGACTTTATTGTTCCTGAACTGGATTCTGCTTCCTTAACTGTATTCTTCTTCCTGAACTTGATACTTCTTCCTGGGTTGGAGTCTTCTTTCCTGCAGTGGAAGGAATTAGTTACAAATGTAGAAATGTATAGGCAAGACTGATGGCTCTATGACAATTTTTGTTGACTCATTACTTCCCATTAGAAATACCACAATATATGTCTACTACTGGCAACACTACATAAAAGGGCAGTAGCATGGTACAACGGTACACACACACACACACACACACACACACACACACAAAAGGGCATTATTAAGTCCCATCGCCCTGTGTTCTGTGTAACAGTGAATAAGGTATAAATAAACTTGAAATCTAGAGTAATGTCTTCATGGAATGTATTCAAGGTAAAAATTAATTAACAGTCTCAACTGGTATCAGTTGTTCTGCCGGTCTGCCATGATGAACGATGCCACATGTGGACTGAGGGACTCATTCTTTCCTTGGAGCATCTTGCCAGTCCTTCTGCTCACCTGGACCTTGGAAGCGCACTTACTCTGCTCTGGATTTATCCTGACAAAAAATCTGTAAATATAAAAGACATCATACATTACCCTAGCCAAGGAGAAAAACAGTGATAGTTTGGATTCTTACCTATATAGTGGTTTCCCTGTCTGTCACTCACTCGACGTTGTCTCGATGTAGTGACACTAGGGGTCACTCTTGGGAGCCCGAGACACCTCTGGTCTTTGATAAAAGGCCAATGAAAAATGGCGAGTGGTATTTACATGCCACTCCCCCGGACATACGGGTATAAAAGAAGCTGGTATGCAACCACTCATTCATATTTTCTCTTCGGAGCTGAACGGTCATGCTCATTGAGCTGAATATCACTGTTCATTCACCTCTGCTGGATCTGACGGCACATTTCAGCAGCTTCTCCCTCCTCTGCACTGGTGCACTGCAGAGAACGCCACTGGGCGCTTCGGCAGAAAAACTAGAGAGTATATTTTCTGAAAGAGCATTTTTCCCCTCTAAAAGAGTATATATTTCTCTAAAAGAGCGCACACACGGAACGTCTTTTTAAAGACGTGTCTTTTCAAAGATGCCTTTCCGATTGTGTGTTATTCCTGGTTGCGGTCGTTATTTCTCAACTTCGGATGGTCATGATCGCTGTCTTTCGTGTCTGGGCGTAACCCACACAGAAGCAGCATTTGTGAATGGTTCATGTTCTCACTGCAAGAACATGACCATGGCAACGTTGCGGTCGCAGCTCACCTTCGCAAGAAAGCAAGCCACCCCAGAGGCTCCCCGCCTCGGTCCTTTTACCCACGGGTATGAGGCCAGTGCGGCTAGCACTGGGGGCGATTTGGGGACCCCAATGGGATCATCTCCGCCGGGTATCCCCCCGCGGACCTCCCATTCCCCAGCACGCTCGTCTGCCCCAATCGGGCTTCCGGATGAGTTCGCCGGCTCATCTCACGGTGAGTCTGGCTTCTTGTTCGGAGCTCACGAAGATGATGAGCTCTCGAGCGCAGCATCGGAGAGTGGGCTTGTCCAGTCGGACGCAGAAGCCTCAGCTGGGCTTCCCCCTTCGGGGACGATCGCCCAGTCACAGGCCGATGCCGAAATGACGGACATGCTTTCCTGGGCAGCCGCGAGTGTCGGGTTAAAGTGGAACCCTCCGCTCTCCCCTGAACCCTCGTGGCTTGATGATTGGTTTCTGGGCTAGCGGCGCTGCTCAAAGCAGCCGTGCCCCGCTCCAGTGCCATTCTTCCCGAAAGTACATGAGGAGCTGACAAAGTCGTGGGAGGCACCTTTCACTGCCCGGCCCAACTCCGCAGTTCCCCCGCTCTCACTACCCTCGATGGCGGGGCGGCCAAGGGCTATACAGCGATTCCCCTGGTGGATAAGGCACTCGCAGTGCACCTATGCCCGCAGAGTGCCGCCACCTGGCATGGATGCCCTAAGCTCCCGTCCAAGCCCTGTAGGCTCAAGTCGTCCCTGATGGCTAAAGCCTACAGTGCTGCTGGACAAGCCGCCTCTGCCCTGCACGCCATGACTCTCCTGCAGGTCCACCAAGCCAAGGCACTGAAAGAACTGCACGAGGGTAGTTCCGCCCCAGATTTGATGCAGGAACTGCGCTCGGCAACCGACCTCGCCCCCCGGGGGACGAAGGTCATGGCGCGGTCTCTCGGGCGGACGATGGCCACACTAGTGGTCCAGGAGCGCCACCTTTGGCTCAACCTGGTTGAGATGGGTGAGGCCGACAAGACACGGTTCCTTGCTGCCCCCATCTCCCAGGCGGGCCTATTTGGCGACACCGTCGAGGACTTTGCCCAGCAGTTCTCGACGGTGAAGCAGCAGACGGAGGCAATCCGGCACATCCTGCCCCGGCATGGCTCAAGATCCCGCACCTCATCTGCTCATCGCCAAGGGCATCCCCCTGCGGTGACTGTACCGGCTCCGCCGCAGCCCGCCCCTTCGGCCGCCCCGGCGTGGAGCCCACCACAGGAAACCGACGCCACCCGTCTCACAGCCAGCGCCGAAGAACCCACGGAGGTCCTCGAAGCGCCCCTGAGACGAGCAACCCAGGGACGAGAGAACCCACTCACATGGAGCTGGTAGGAAGACCACTCCATCCCCCAGTGGAGGGCCGGGTGGAAAATCTTTTGTTGCCTTTTTGTTTAATTTCGCCACACGCCCAAGTGGCTGCGGTACCCAACAGTTCAGCAAAAGAGCAGCTTCCTTCCTACCCTCCTACAGAAGGACGCAATAGAACCTGTCCCTCCAGTCGAGATGAAGAAAGGGATTTACAGCCCCTACTTCATCGTACCGAAAAAGGCGGTGGGTCGCGGCCAATCTTGGACCTGTGAGTACTGAACTGGGCTTTACACAGACTCCCGTTCAAGATGCTGACGCAAAGACGCATTCTGGCGATCAAGATTGGTTCACGGCGGTAGACCTGAAGGATGCATACTTCCACGTCTCGATCCTTCCTCGACACAGACTCTTCCTGCGGTTCACGTTCAAGGGTCAGGTGTGTCAGTACAAAGTCCTCCCTTTCGGCCTGTCCCTGTCTCCTCGCGTCTTTACGAAGATCGCAGAGGCTGCCCTTGCCCCGCTAAGGGAGGTGGGCATTCGCATTCTCAACTATCTCGACGACTGGCTAATCCTAGCTCACTCTCGAGATGTGTTGTGCGCACACAGGGACCTGGTGCTCTCACACCTCAGCCGACTAGGGCTTCAGGTCAACTGGGAAAAGAGCAAGCTCCTCCCGGTTCAGAGCATCTCTTTTCTCAGTTTGGAGTTGGACTCAGTCTCCTTGACGGCACGCCTTACGAACGAGCGTGCCCAGTCGGTGCTGGCCTGTTTGAAGGCGTTCAAACAGGGAACAGCGGTTCCACTGAAACTTTTTCAGAGGCTCCTGGGGCATATGGCTTCCTCGGCGGTGGCCACCCCACTCGGGTTGATGCATATGAGGCCGCTTCAGCACTGGCTCCAGACTCGAGTCCCGAGACGGGCATGGCACCATGGGACACACTGCGTGGCCATTACGTCAATCTGTCACCGTCTTTTCAGCCCTTGGACCGACCTCTCGTTTCTACGAGCAGGTGTTCCTCTAGAACTGGTCTCCAGGTGCGCTGTGGTCATGACAGATGCCTCCAAAATGGGCTGGGGTGCTGTTTGCAATGGGCACACAGCCGCCGTCCTCTGGATGGGCCCGCGACTGCATTGGGACATCAACTGCCTCGAGTTATTGGCAATTCTGCTCACCCTGCGGAGGTTCCGGCCGTTGATCCAGGGCAAGCACGTGTTAGTTCAGATGGACAGCACAGCAGCGGTAGCATATGTCAACCACCAAGGCGGTCTGCGCTCTCGTTGTATGTCACAACTCGCCCGCCGTCTCCTCCTCCGGAGTCAGCAGCACTTCAAGTCGCTGCGAGCCACTCACATCCCGGGCAACCTCAACACTACAGCGGACGCACTGTCTTGGCAGGTTTCCCTCAGGGGAGAGTGGAGACTCCACCCTCAGGTGGTCCAGCTGATTTGGAGTCGATTCGGACGGGCACAGGTGGACCTGTTCGCCTCCCAAGAATCCTCCCAAATCCCGCTCTGGTACGCCCTCACCGAGGCTACCCTCGGCATAGACGTGCCGGCACACAGCTGGCCCCCTGGCCTATGCAAATATGCGTTTCCCCCAGTGAGCCTGCTTGCACAGACCCTGTGCAAGGTCAGGGAGGATGAGGAGCAGGTCGTCCTGGTAGCACCCTACTGGCCCACCCAGACGTGGTTCTCGGACCTCACGCTCCTCACGACTGCTCCCCCCTAGCGAATTCCCCTGAGGAAGGACCTTCTTTCTCAGGGACGGGGCACCCTCTGGCACCCGTGCCCAGAGCTCTGGAATCTCCATGTCTGGTCCCTGGACGGGACGCGGAAGACCTAAGTGGTCTACCACCCGCAGTGGCAGACACGATCACTCAGGCTAGGGCCCCCTCTATGAGGCGCCTGTATGCCTTTAAGTGGCATCTATTCGCTAAGTGGTGTTCTTCCCGACGCGAAGACCCCCAGAGATGCGCAGTCGGATCAGTGCTTTCCTTCCTGCAGGAGAGGTTGGAAGGGAGGCTGTCCCCTTCCACCTTGAAGGTGTACGTTGCCGCCATAGCAGCACACCATGACGCAGTCGACGGTAAATCCTTAGGGAAGCATGACCTGATCATCAGGTTCCTAAGAGGTGCGAGGTGGCTGAATCCCTCCAGACCGTGCCTCGTTCCCTCATGGGATCTCTCCGTAGTTCTTCAGGGTCTACAGAGAGCCCCCTTTGAGCCTTTGCAGTCAGCAAAGCTTAAGGCACTCTCCTTGAAGACTGCCCTCCTGACTGTGCTCACTTCCATCAAGAGGGTAGGTGACCTGCAAGCGTTCTCTGTCAGCAAAACGTGCCTGGAGTTCGGTCCGGGTTACTCTCATGTGATCCTGAGACCCTGACCGGGCTATGTGCCCAAGGTTCCCATCACCCCTTTTAGGGACCAGGTGGTGAAACGGCAAGCGCTGCCCCAGGAGGAGGCAGACCCAGCCCTGTCGTTGCTGTGTCTGGTGCGCGCTTTACGCATCTATTTGGATTGCACGCAGAGCTTTAGAATCTCTGAGCAGTTCTTTGTCTGCTTTGGTGCACAGCGGGAAGGAAGCGCTGTCTCCAAGCAGAGGATCGCCCACTGGCTCATTGACGCCATAACTATGGCATATCTCGCCCAGAACATGCCGCCCCCAGTAGGGCTACGAGCCCATTCTACCGGAGGTGTAGCGGCTTCCTGGGCCCTGGCCAGAGGTGCCTCTCTAACAGACATTTTCAGAGCAGCGGGCTGGGCAACACCCAACACATTTGCAAGGTTCTACAACCTCCGGGTGGAACCAGTTTCGTCCCAGGTAGTGGCACGCAACACAAGCGTATAAGCCCGGGATAGCCGGCCGGGTGTATCGCTTGCACATAGCGCCTTCCACCTCCCTTGGAGCTGAAGACGTGCGCCGTTAATGCCCAGTAGTGTTCACAAACTTTGTTCCCTGGTTGACTTCCTCCGAGCCCTGTGACAGTCGAGTTTTCGGAGAGACTCGCTGCCGGCCCAGTACATGCGCTAACTAAGAGCCCTGTTCTGGGGTAGGTGCTCCGCATGTGGCGGTTCCCTGTAAGGCTAACCCCATGCGATATATATCTTCCGCTAGTTTGTTTCCCTGCTGGCAAACTGCGTCTTCCTTGGGCAGAGCCCCTCTGCCCCAGTCTCCATGTTTGTAGTAACTCCTCCCCCATTGGGCAGGATCTACCTTGAAGGCTCTCCACATGGTTGGAAAGACCATGTGACGTATTCTTCCACTTAAATATCCCCCCCTCCCTTTGGGCGAGGTGTGGTCTCTGCGGTGTCTTCCCCTTGGGAGGGACACCCCCCGACTAGACCTAGCAGCCCAGTCGGATAATCCCCTTTCTTTTTTAGGGAGTGGAAAAAGAGAAGGGGAAAAGAGGCCATGACTGGGTTAAGCCTGTCTCTATCCTTGGGTAGTCGACTGGTCCCCAAAAAAGGGCCGTTCGACACTCATAACTATGTCGGGGGAGGTTACATGTTGACCTGGTGTGCTGGCTATGAGGCACACAGCAGTCTGCCCACCACACACCGCCACTTCACGTAACACAGTTCAGCCAGTTGTGGCGTTTCGTATAGGGACCCCTAGTGTCACTACATCGACACAACGTCGAGTGAGTGACAGATAGGGAACGTCGTGGTTACTGGTGTAACCTCCATTCCCTGATGGAGGGAACGAGACGTTGTGTCCCTCCTGCCACAACGCTGAACTACCCACTGAAATGGCCGGACCTTATATCGGCTCCTCAGCATAAAACCTGAATGAGTGGTTGCATACCAGCTCCTTTTATACCCGTATGTCCGGGGGAGTGGCATGCAAATACCACTCGCCAATTTTCATTGGCCTTTTATCAAAGACCAGAGGTGTCTCGGGCTCCCAAGAGTGACCCCTAGAATCATTACATCAACACAACGTCTCATTCCCTCCATCAGGGAACAGAGGTTACACCAGTAACCATGACGATTTGCTGCTGCTCCATGGGAGTGTAATACATCCACCAAGTTCCTATCCTATCAAAAACATTTTGCTGTTTAAAAGTCTTACCCATTGTTGCATTTTGTTTCGCCTCGGCCCGCTTCAGTACTTGGTAACCCATGCCTCACGGTAGCTAGCAAGAGAAAAACAAGTGACAAACTTCTCCAAACGGAGCTAGCTAGCCCACCAACACACACACTTAATTTAACTTTTATCCAATAATTTTAATGTAACTGATGACGTTATCAACTAAATGTCACCAGATAACAAAATCTATCAAAATTTCATGTCCAAATAGTTTCTTTTGGTAATATTATGCTCACCAGCTTACTAGCTAAGGAGTGTGCCTCTCTCTACTTCTCTCTCCCAGTGCACTATTAAAGTTAAACACAGGTAACTTTACATGAGGAAACTGTACTAAATTAATGTAGCATTGCAAAATAATGAGCAAAGTTACCTTGCTGAAGTCAAAGGCTGAAGAAAGTGTGGAATCTTGTCAGTAAGCTCTTGCAACAAAATGGTGTGGAGAAAAGCAGGTGGCCATCAGCATATCGTTATACTCCCAACATTTGTGTAACTGTTAACATTATGGAGGATATAAACATGTTGAGTCCTCCTCTGTCTGCGTGATAACATAAACTAGAAAACGTCTGTGTTGGAAATAATGCAAAGTGTACCATCAGCAAGACAGATTATTATTCTACCATGGTGTTGTAAGAAGCACCACTGATGATGCTTCCTGCCTGTCAAATGATACAATACTGTCTCCTCCTCTTCTCACAGTGCTTTGCCACATATTACACCTGACAGCCCCACCAGGAGTAATAACATTGCACTGCAATGACAGTTTTTTTATTTCTCATTCATGGACACAAAGGCATCACCTCCTAATGCATTCATAGTTTGTATTAAACTGTATTGCAACTACATGTTTATTCTGCACACATGCAACACTATTGTTCTCTTGTGTTGTAGGCTACTGTCTACAAAGTGGTGTACAAAAGGCAGTGCACTTTATTTCTGATCTGCTGTTTAGCACCTGAATTGCTCCTCTGTCTATCAATTAATTTCTCTATCCATCAGAAACAATACCCTGACAAATTTTTCCTTGAGTACCACTTTTCCCTGAGAACACCAAGAACCACCTATTTTTTAGGATGTCACATCACCGCCTGCATTTTCTACTGTCAATCAAAGAGGTTGTTGTTTCCCCAGTACTGCTGATTGATTATACTGAATTAAAATATTGTTCTTATTACTCCTAACTTTGCCTCTTTATTAGTCCATTACCTACATTTTAAATATAGACCTGTATTTCCAGTTTCAACTGCCCTTTAATATAAAAAAACAGAATCTCTCTTATTGTAGTTCCTCCTAAAGAATCATAAGCCTTTGTGTGCATGTATGTATTTGTTTATGTCAGTTTAAAACTGTTGCATGATCTCATTTGTGAAATTATTATAATAAAGAAATAAGAATAGATCCTCCATCTACTGAAACTAGTTAGTTATGCTATAATTGTAACGTTGGTGTCCAGAGTGGAAGAGGGGAGACGCAGGAGTGGAATCTTTAAATTCTTTAATAACAAACACTGGAGTGGAAACAAACAATCAAGCTCAACATTACAAATTAACAAAGTAACACATCAAAAACTCAACACAACACTTCAAGGACTGACAAATGATAAACAAAACTAGAGGGTATATATACACAGGGAAACTAATGAGGGAATGGAAGGCAGGTGTGGATGATGATGAAGGATGGAAGGGCAGTGAACTCTGGGAAACGTAGTGCAGGGGAAAACTTCAAAATAAGAGTCCTTGAAGACATGAGGAAGACAGACTGTGACAATAATATGTGGCCTACAAAACCTTATATTCTCGGATAAAGCATACAGTACCTTTGCAATAATTATAATGCATTTATTATGTTTATTTTGTGTCCTTTGTCTCTTATAAACCATGAAAGCAAACTGAAAGATCCATTTAAGTTGCACATAATGAGTGGTCTGTGGATCTTGTTAATTTACAAACATTTTTACATAGCCTACCTACGTACAACTTAAATAACAAATTTTGGGAAAAGTGCCGTATAGATTAAGTGCAACTTTCGTGCTACCTACTGTCTACTTTAACAATAGCTGACTGTATTGAGGAATTATCTTTGTTAAATGACTCATTCTTTGATGTCAAGCCTGATATCCTACTATACCATCTGCATTGCAGCATGACAATTGACTGAATTGACTTTTGGCAAATTGATAGCGATATAAAAGGAGGTCTTATGATGTACACAATAATTAATTCAACTGACTAAATTAGATGTGACCTTTTGTTTTCAAGATACATTAATCTGTTTATCCCTGATATCAAGCAGAGTTCTATTTTATAATGGAATAGCCTGCCATAAAGATATGCTTTTAATGTTTAAAGTTTTGCTGGGCCACAACATTAAAACCACCTGCCTGATATTGTGTAGGTCCCCCTTGTGCCGCCAAAACAGCGCCAACCCGCATCTCATAATAGCATTCTGAGATTCTATTCTTCTCACCACAATTGTATAGTGCGGTTATCTGAGTTACCGTAGACTTTGTCAGTTTGAACCAATCTGGCCATTCTCTGTTGACCTCTCTCATCAAAAAGGCACTAACTGGATGTTTTTAGGTTTTGGCACCATTCGGATTAATTTCTAGAGACTGTTGTGCTTGAAAATCCCAGGAGATCAGCAGTTAATACTCAACAGAAATACTCAAACCAGCCCGTCTGGCACCAACAATCAACCATGCGATTATCTAATCAGCCAATTGTGTGGCACCTGTGCAGTGCATAAAATCATGCATATGTGGGTTAGGAACTTCAGTTAATGTTCACATCAACCATCAGTATGGGAAAAAATGTGATCTCAATTATTTAAACCGTGGCATGATTGTTGGTGCCAGATGGGCTGGTTTGAGTATTTCTGTAACTGCTGATCTCCTGGGATTTTCACACCCAACAGTCTCTAGAATTTACTCAGAATGGTGTCAGAAACAAAAAATATCCAGTGAGTGGCATTTCTGTGTGGACGGAAATTTCTTTGTCTGCAGTCAGCAGTGTGGGCTTTCCAGTGCCAGTATCCATTCTTGAAAAACCACTCTACACTTTATCTCATTCTTGGTTAAACTTAGTGAAGCAAAATGATTGTGGACAAATGGACTTTATAAAGTTTAAAAATAAATTATTTATACTTTACTTATGAGTTTTGAAGGTTAAGACTAAAGACCGGAATGTAACTTGCATAATGATTTGGACTGATGTCTGGTTACTACTGGACCTGTTAGGCCTAAATGTATAGAAAATATTAATATCTGTTTGACATATTAGAGTTATGGATGTTTAAAATGTGTTTGTGCCCTCTAGTCCACTTTCCTTCTTTTTGAGTTTCTAATTTTCCCACTTTGTTCAACTAGCACACCAGTCCTTCTTTCTCTGCTTAAAGGGATAGTTCACCCAAAAATGAAAATTCACCCAAAAATGAAAAATCTCATAATGTAGTAAACATCACGGTGTTCCAAACTCATACATACATATACATATATGTATATATATTATTATTATTATTATTATTATTATTATAACAAAAAGAGATGATATTAGTCACCATTAACTTTTATTATATATTTTTTGTTGTTCTTACAATGAAAGTGAATGGGGTGTCATTACAGAGTTCATTACAGATTTCAACTCAGTAGGTCCATACCATGCAAGTGAATGGGTGCCAAAATTTTGACACTCCAAAAAACACATAATGGCATCATAAAAGTAATCCATATGACTCCAGTGTTTTAATCCATATTTTCAGAAATGATATGATAGATGTGATTTCTTTGCATGAAATTCTTCTCCCTGCCCAGTAGGGGGCGTATGCATAAAGAATGTGAATCACCAAAAACACAAGAAGAAGAATGTGAAAGTAATCTGTTTCTCACCCACACTTATCATATTGCTTCTGAAGATATGATTTAACCACTGGAGTCTTATAGATTACTTTTATGCTGACTTATGTAATTTTTGGAGCTTCAACATTTTGGCACCCATTCACTTGTGTTGTATGGACCAAAAGAGCTGAGATATACTTCTAAATATCTTCATTTGAGCTCAGCAGATGAAAGAAAGTCATACATATCTGGGATTGCATAAGTGATTAAATGATGAAAGAATTTTCCTTTTTGGGTGAACTATTCCTTTAAGTCAGCATTCCGATGATTTTGTGATTAGGATAAGTCCTTCTGGACATACAGTAGTATCTTCAACATTCTACCTTAATGCATTAGGCAGGCACTTTTAATAGACATTATAGAGAGCATTTTGTCACTGTGATAATTCAATTTGTGCTTTACTCAGCTTTTCCTTCCTGCATACAATAGCTACTTAAAACAGCACTTAGCCTATATTAAAGACATCATTTTTAAATAACACAAATGTACAGTATGATGATGTGCTATAAATACAACACTAATAATCAATGGTAGCTGTATTTGTTAAATATGTTATACTTAAAAGGTAAGCTAAGAGTAAAGTAACTGTTTTAGGTTTAGTTTTGAAGGTAAGAAGGATAGGAAGAGAGTTTTTCCTTTAAGAAACCCATTACCCATTTGTCCGCTGTGGCAAGGTATTGAGTGAGTGCATTATAGCAATTGCTCACATACCCAAGCACCAGATGTCAGAAACCCCCTCAAGCACAGCCTATCAACCCCCTAGACAAAGTGCCTTAAACACTTTCTCCGACAGGCTGGACCCAACTGGACATATATATATGTTTTATTAATAAGTATAGATGTGAGTGTTATGTGAGTTTATATTGAATTCTAAATGTGCCATTTCCTCTCTAGGTGGATGGGAGGTATGTTGCAACCTGTCTCCTGCCGATTTAGCCAGAACCTTCACAGTGTGCTGTGGCGGTTTTGCCATTGTGTTTGTGGACCACCATGACTATGTGTAGCCACAAGTCCCATTCTGTCCTAGATCCTTCTCCTTTCTCATCAGGGAGATTGGGATGGGATAGAGGGGTAATAGGGTGTGAAGAGGGGAAATGCACCACATCTCAGTGCGTCTCTGAAGGGAAGACAGGATTTCTCCACCTGCCTCCAGATGCCTGTCAGATTATGGTCTGTTTTGCCTGTCTTCAGTGAAGTATTGGAGGATTGAGGTGAGGAATCTAATTAGAAGGGTTTGTCACACCCATCTGTTCATAGCATGGAGTGCTAGTGGCCGAGTGAGAGCCATCATCTGTATCATGGGCAGGGTAATTGTTTTAGAGAAGTTGTTAATGGGAAAAATATATCTGAAAAATGGGTAACACTTATATTAGGTGTCTATAAAACTTACAGTAAAATGTTTTGTACAATGTAGTTAGTTTATGTGTACATCGTTCACGATATGCCTTTAGCGTTTGTGATATCTAATGCAATAACTAATATTAACAGATACAAACTTGTTGAAAGTGTTACCACAAAGTGTATGAACAAGACTTTTTGGCAGAACTATTTCAACCATAAATTTTAAGGAAATTAATTTACACAGGAGTTAGAGATACCTAATATAAAGCAGCATGATAACACAGAATTAAACATGTTGCTACCGAACATTCCGGTACCCTGACGTAGACCCCATTCTGCCGAGTTACTGACAAATGTCATCTCCCATTAGACATTTTTGCATAAATTTAAATGTGTTTAACTTTTCCTGTGGCGTGATTGATAGCACATTGTGTGAGCAGCCAGGGAGACAGGTTCTGGTCCCAGGCCCATGGAAACTATGAAGTAATCATGTTCACCTAATCAACTATGAGTGCGATTCAGAGGTTGCATTTTCCCTCTAAGATTTCATTTTTTTTACACTAGTCTGACGGTTAGGTTTAGGGTTGGTGTTTGGGTTAGGGCGTATGGTTAATGAAACATGCATTCCTGTTGACTGTATTGCATCACTTACATTTGCATTTACAACTAAAAACAACTCGCTTTTGGCACAATTCTGTGGACATTTCACCCAGAAACTGGAGCTCACACATGCCCATACATTTAACAACACTTCAGCCACTGGGGGCAGATTCAAATTTCTGTAGGCAAAGAATGATTTCAGCTAAAGAGCTTTCAACCTGTTGTAGCCAAATTAAAAATGAGATCATTGAGTGGGACCGAAAATTATTCCTTTCAGTTGTCACACATTGTCAAAAAGAATTTAAAATAACAGTATAAATAATTGTGACGAGGAGGAGGGCGGGGCCGGGCCGTGAGTACGCACGGCTGGCCCCCAATCTAGCTAATCAGCCGAGGAGAGGGATAAGGCCAAGCCGGATGTCGCAGTTCGGGAGAGAGAGCCACACACAGCTGCCTTGTGTGCGTTTGTGTTTTGTGTCTTTTTGTTTAAGTTTTCATTAAAATATTACTTTGATGTTTCATCTGGTTCCCGCCTCCTCCTTGCCCATCCTTTACTTGTTACATTGGTGCCGAAGCCCTGGAAGGAGGAAGGATGCACTGTCGTGGAGTCCTCGCCACTGCCATCCGCCCAAAGGAGCAGCCGTGGCCATCCACCGGGGGACGGGGTCATCGCTGCCAGATGCCTGGAGCAGTGGAGCCGCTGCCAGGGGCGGAGGGGCTCGCTACCAGCCGCCAGAATGCGGAGGGGCGTTCCATCCACCAGGGGTCGGAGGACTCACTCCGGTCCACCCGGGGAGGAGCGGCTGTCATCCGCCAGAGGGTGGAGGAGTGGTCGAGGACTAGGCGACGGTGTGTCTGGGAACCGGCGAGCAATTTTTTTTCTCTCTCTCACTGTCCCTCCGCCTTGCCCTTTACCTCTCCTCTTTTCCCTCCCCTTGTCTCCCTCCCAGGTCTCGAAAGGCAGGTAAGGGGGGGGGGGGGGGTGATGTACGTCAGGCAAAGGAGGGAGGAATGTGATGAGGAGGAGGGCAGAGCCGGGCCGTGAGTCTGCACAGCCGGCCCCCAATCGGACTAATCAGCCGAGGAGTGGGATAAGGCCGAACCAGATGCAACAGTTCGGGAAAGGGTGAGCCACACGCAGCTGCCGTGTGTGCATTTGTGTTTTTTGTCTTTTTGTTTAAGTTTTCATTAAAATATTACTTTGATGCTTTGTCTGGTTCCCACCTCCTCCTTACCCATCCTTTACTTGTTACAATACTATATTACAGTTATAATATCATTGCAAATAAAACATAATTGTGTTTAAAGGTTCAGGGTTTTCATAAAAATATCACATCACAATGTTTCGTCTAGATACAAGCTTCTAAGGTGGTCTGAGCTCTTAACAGCTTTGTTTCTTGTCATTTTTGCAAAGTGCGTAAAGATAAACATGACAAATGAAAAAGAATCTGTGTGTGGAAAAAAATGCTGTTCTGCAGCATTACAGAGCCTCATCTGCCAGTGAGTGATAAATGTGATATCTAGAGGCTACGCTACGCTAGCGCCTTTTGTACCTTTTCAAGATTAATCACGCTGGAATTGAAATGGAACGTTACTGATTTCATATCTACATGATTTCTGTTGAGATTGTTTTCATGCCTATTTAAAAATATGTATATAACTAAAGTACTTTTTGTAAGTCTTACACATTTATACCCCTTAGTCTTTGGTCCCTTTTTAGGGAAAATTATTCCCTGATTATTATTCATTTGGAAAAGCCGAGCCGGGCCATTATGCAACTTCAGTCTGCTTTTATCTACCTGTCCTGTCGCCCTCTCACACAATCCAGAGTGCAAAGATACTCTAATTTTAATGCATATCAAAAAGCCTCTAAATGCATGAGAAACAGATAACATGACAAATGTGTGTTGGGATTGAATGAATAATAAATAGGCTCAGGATAGGGAAGCCCCAGGGGTTTCATGTCCCGCAGTTGTTTTCTGCCTTTGGTACGTACAGTATTTTGAGTATAAATTATGCTCTACAGGGAATACTGTTCATGTCATATGGTTATTGCTGTTGGTTTGTTAAGTATATGAGTGATGGACAACATTTGCAAGTTCCATTTCGGGAACAATAAGACAGACAGTTACATACAGTACTGTATTTTCTTTTTAAGTGTTACCCCCTGAAGAAATGAATAGTACTTTATGTCTAAAGGGATAGTTCACCCAAAAATGAAAGTTCTGTCAACATTTACTCACCCTCATATTGTTCTAAACTTGTATGGCTTTCTTTCTCCTATGAAACACAAAAAGAGATGTTAGGCAGAATGCTAACCTCGGTCACCATTCACTTTCATTGCATCTTCTTTCCGTACAATGAAAGTGAATGGTGACTGAGGCTAACATTCTGATTAACATCTCTTTTTGTGTTCCATCCTCCAAAGTGAGGGTGAGTAAATGAAGAGAGATTTGTCATTTTTGAATGAACTATCCCAAAAGCATGTACACTCACATGAGATAAAGACTACGATCATAGATGACTCCTATATCGGCCAATGCAACCTAAACAAAAAATACTTAGTGTATCTTTAAACTGACTTTTGTGATTTGGTGCATTATCATGCACATGATTGGGTGCACATTCTTGCATTCATATGTTCGCACAATTTTACTGTCAATATTCTTTTAACTTTGAACCATTGTTTTCAAGATATCACCTTCAAACACCTCTGGGGTTTGGAAAATGAAATGATAGGTGCCAAAATCATGTGGGTTATTTCTGGATGATTGATTTCTCATGACTCAATCAACCACTAACTCTACCCCTCTTCTCTTTCCTTTCTGTGCAGATTAAAAAGATGGAAAAAAGAGTGAAAGTGTAAGGTGTGGATAGAAAGAGTGGTCAGATATTATGGGAGCTCATGCGCCATAATAGAGATGTATTATTTGGGGTGATATTGAAAATTGCTTTTTATCCTCACTGATTGAATTCAAGCCAGAGATATATTGATCAAATGACCCATCTCTTTCTATTTCTCTCATACAGTATTACACTTATCCTTCATTTATTTATTTATTTATTTATTTTGAAAATATACACTATAAATTTCTTGATTCATTTAATTAAAACAACTATGACCTACAGCAGCATCTTGGAGGAAAATACATTTATTTCCAGTTTCACTGAATTACTGTAACTCAAGTCTGAAGTTTAAGGTCAATATGCCTGTCCTTTTTGTTATAAACTGTATTTATTTACAGACTTTCTCCCTCAGGATCTTTTTAGATAGACATTCTGAGTTAGGTTCTTTAAACCTATGGTTCCTAACCTAGAAACGTTAGAAAAGGCTCACCCTGCACTGCCTTTAGTTACGTCACTGACTTCAAGCTATAGCATACTTAATGCTAACAATTAACAATGTTTATTTTTTAAAATATATATATAATTCTCTTTTCTGGTTAAATAACACTCAAAAGGTTTTTAGATGTGCATATTTCAATTGTATGATACATTTCCATCAAACTGAAATAATTAATTTTAAAATAATGTATGTATTAATCATAAATGTAAATAATTTAATAACTTTTTTTTAATTATTTAATCTAAAAGTATAAACGTTTAAACCTTAGTAAACAAATATAATGTTGTAGACAATACAGTTTGGTAAACTGCAAAGCAGCTGCATTTGCTTTGGCATTTGAACTCATTTTATACTTTGTCAAAGTGAAGCATATTAAAATAAATGTAATTAAAAAAATATTTTAAATCTTACTATTTCCAGGATTTTTTTTATTTTTTATGGTACAAACGCATGTAGAGATGAGACCTCTCATCTCTCTGATAGAGAGAGAGTGTTTCTATATATGAGGCCTGTGAATGTGTGTCCAACTTCAGTGTAGGATTAATGATTATTAGGTGCAGCCATGATATAATGAGATTCATCTTTTAGGACATAAAGAACAGAATAATGGACAGTAAGCTACTGTACCTTGTTCATCTCTCTCTCTCTTTAAGCCATGACATCCCTTCACTCATCTCTCTTTCTCACATTGTACCCTAATTAAAACGAATCAACAGTCCCAGGCCATGAGGCACATTACACTGCTCATTTAATAGCCTATCAATGCATATCAGGGAACTGCCCAGGGATCACAGCATGCCTAATGTAACGAGGACGTGCAGCTGTCCATTGATACGCTACAATCGCCTCATTATACTCAAGAGTTACACCATAACACAATTCATTGGAATCACAGTATTGTTCATAGTATTTCATTCACAGTTACTCAAATAATGGGGTTTGTTGGGTTATTTATCCAGTGTTGTGTAGTTAGATTAACCGACAAACTCAACTTGATGGGCTAGATTAACTCGGTGTGTTCAGGCTTATATTTAGCCAGCGGTGTATTTAAAAACTAACCAGACTGGGTTGGTACCAGCCTTGAACTTCAATGTGTTGGATAGATAGGGGTTGGTTGGAAGGTGACTTCTAAATGTTTGCCTTTAAATTCAAATGTCAAATTTATTACAATTATGTCAAACCAAAAAATTACCCTCAAGCTAAAAATTTTATAAACATAATTTTGAGAAAGACATTTAATATCTATAATTAATAGAGGTGGGAACCAGCTATATTTTTGATAAAAGATTTGGAATCCTGTGATAAATTATGATGTCTGGCTGACATCATTTAAAAGAAATGAAAAAAAAAAAAAAAAAAGTACAATCCCCCAGTCCAGAATATGTTGATGATATAATAAAAACAGGCGACTACTAGAGAAAACAAAATTCAATTAAAAAAGCATTACATTTTTTTACATTTTAATATTAACTTAACTTACCTTATTTTGCTTTCCTCTCTACACTGTAAATGATGTTCTTATGACGTGAATCCTACCAACCCTGTTTTCAGGGTTGGTTTGATCAAATACACAACATATTTTAGTCATTAACAAAAGTTCATGTCATTAACAAAAAAATTATTCTGACAAAAAACAAAATCTGTTTGTTTTTGTTTTTTTCTTTCTTTCTTTCTTTCTTTCTTTCTTTCTTAGTATGCTAAACATATTGTAACTTATTTCTTCACTTCTGTTCAATAACAGTAAAACTAGTATTGTACTGTTGTCTTCTAGGACTATATTGCATTAATACAGATAACAAATATTGCAAATTAGCTATTGTTTATTGTGTTACACATTTTACCCTGATATAGTTGGAGAAAAGAAGAAACAGACTAAAAGAAGGAAAAACTGCAGCTGGTAAAGGAGTGAATGAGTTTGCCAATTGAGTTGGATGTGTGTCAATAGGGAATGCCAGTGCCAACTGCGATTGAGACAGCATGGCACAGACAAGAGAGGAGACGATGCGAGAAAGAAAATGTGACTGTAGGTGGTGCAAATGTGAGGAGAAGGATGAGGTAAAGTGTAAGGATGCAAATTTGATGTCAAACCACAACAAATATAAAAGGACAGTAAAAAAGGAAATGTTGAGAATAAATAAGTAAGACAAGTTGAACACAAATTATGCATTTACCAATACGTTATCCCTACCACACGAGTAAAAAAAAAAAAAAACATAACAGCCTTTGCAAAGTTTATACCAAAGCTTGTGGAATCATAAATAAACACAACTTCTCACCCAGGAGATCTCCGTGCCCTTTCTCTGCCTCCAACAAGTTTGTTTTCACTATTTCTTAGATGTAACCTTTTTTTTCCTCCATCCTGTCAGTTTCATGTGTGCCTTCCACATCCTGCTCCAGGGCAATCTCTGGAGAGAGATTGTGTTTAGCCTCTGAGTGGCAGAGATAAGCCAGCATCAATGCTACAGGTTTAACCACAGCCAGACGCGAACGAAAGAGAGACAACCGCGGGGCAAACAAACAATTCACCCTAACATGTTTGACAACGAGACACCCGCTCTTCAGTTTTATTCCTGACACTTTGAAGTGCAAATGAAATTGACAGCAACGGCGTAGCTAGACCCTGGCTGATGGGGCTGAAGCCCCAGATCTTTTGTTAATAGCCATAAATGTTTTTTGTGATGAGAAAAAAAAAAGTAAGGCTTAATGTTAATTACATCAGGGTACAAATGCAACAAGGCAGGCCTCAATTCTGGCTTTAAATGTAAATTAATTCCAAACAGTCAGCCCAACTTGCATTAATTGACAGTTCCTACTGACTTTTACCTGCTGTTCGTCCTCAAGTTCATCAGACGAATTGTTATGAATGCCTCGTGTGGGGTACAGCTTTTATGTATCAAAGACACTGAGGTTTTATTATGCAAGCCTTATTTCTAAATATATAATCTATATACCTCATTTCTAATCTTTATTTGTTTTTAACAATCCACACACCAAGTAGATTTTAATGCATGCACCAGTCATCTTGTTACTCGGGTTTAGTCGGGAGTCGGTACATGGGAATAAAGAATGTTTATTGCAATGGAATTTCCTCAAATGCAACTCAAAATAGCAGCACATTGAGCTATAAGCCTAAATAACACAATACATAGGTCTTAATATTATAAAATCTCACATTAAAGTCAAACAAAAATGACTGCATGTATGTGCGCTCTGACCGTTTTGGTTCACATTTCCATGTTATGTGCGTGGAAATAGCCTCCTTGGGGTGCCTTGATTTTTAAATGGTTTAAAATCAAATGACATTGAATATGTCAAATTATTGTGCTTAAAATTGGAGTAAGCGATTCCTGAGAAAGACTGTTGATATTTGAACTCAACAGCCAAACAAACACACCCCTCCCTTCAGTGCTCTTTCAGAAGCTCCTGCACACTTGAATAGTGTTGTGTGGATCGGTCTGATCCACTTTGTTTATTTTCCCATTTACAGAGCCAGGGCTGTGTACAAACACCAGGCAGCGCACACACAGAATGGACAGCTAGCGGACCATGAAGAGATATTCGTGGAATTTTACAAAAAGTGCACTGGATTCAAACTACTTACTCAACCTTTAAGTCTGCACATCAGAGCAAAAGGTGGGAAAAACACTCTTACAATTTATCAGGCGTTGAAATTTTGTATTGTTAAAAACAACCTGGAATCATGTTTAATAGCCTAACAGTCATGAAACCCAACACAGGTGTTTCGAGATGCATTTATAAAATTTTTAGTTATTTTTAACTTTACTCAGTGATCCCA
Organism: Myxocyprinus asiaticus; assembly: GCF_019703515.2. Classification (NCBI taxonomy): domain Eukaryota; kingdom Metazoa; phylum Chordata; class Actinopteri; order Cypriniformes; family Catostomidae; genus Myxocyprinus; species Myxocyprinus asiaticus. Next base: position 15,569,302 of record NC_059368.1, read on the forward strand.
CAATGGCCTTTTATTGCAACATTAAATAAAAAATAATAATAATTAAGATTTCGATAATAAAGTAATAATATTTTGTGAATAAAGTAAAAATTACAAGAATAAAGTTGTAGCATTATGAGATTAAAGTCATAATAGTTTGAGAATAAAGTCATAGCATTATGATATTAAATTTAGTATGAGAACAAAGTCAAAATTATTAGAATAAAGTCGTGGCATTTTGAGATTATAGTCATAATATTTTGAGAATAAAGTAAAAATGATTAGAATAATGTCTTAGCATTGTGAGAATAAAGTAGAATATTGTGTGAATAAAGTAGAAATATTAGAGAGAAAAAAAATCTAAATATTAGGCTAAACAGAACGTCATAATCACAACGTTAGAATGGATGCTGAGCTATCAGCTTCATTAATGCAAGAGATGGATGTGGAGGACGTAGTTAAAACAATTTGTAATTCTCACTTTGATCATCCGCAATTTAAATTAAAACGTGTTTGATCCGTTTATTGTGCGCCTGATGTTTGCTTATATAAAGTTCTGAACCAGTGTCAGTGTTGCGCTTAATATAATTATTATTTGACAGACAGGTGGTAATTTTTAAGTCATGGAAGGAAGGATTCTTTTTATTTTTATATTATAATATGGCCTGTGGTCTAAGCCCCAGAGGACACTGAAGTATAGCGATGCCCCTAATTGTCAGACAAACAGACGTGTTCAAGGTTTGATTATATATTTGGACATATTCTGATATGGGCTGAGGAGAGGGGCCTGATGTTCAAGCGTGATAAGATGGTTGAAGGGAAAAGGTAGATTTTGCTTTCTCTGGCTACTCCTGCAGTTGGATAAGGCAATTTGCATGGCAGTAGAGCAATCTGAAAAGCACTTTTAAAAGGTGCCCTGAAGGCAGGTCCTCCTGACAGATAGAGTCCCTTTTATCCTGTTGAGCAGAGCCGTTCGCATGACACGCTTAGCACACATGTGAAGAGAATGCTGAAACATGAATGTGTAGAGCAAGAACTGCAGAAATGCCTAAACATTAAAAGCTACATCAAAACCAATTTAATTCCAGCACATTAGTTTTGAATCGTAATTTTAGGAATTCACATTTTCGAATTACAATCACATCTACAGTATGTCTGAATACAAACTTTTAGTCCAGGAAGATTTAAGGTTCCTTGATACAACAGTCTTAGCTATATGTCAGTATAAAACAGTTAGTTCTGGTCCTCGAATCTGATTTGACGAGAGATGTTCCATGAGTACTGATGTCTCAGAACATCAGCACTCGGATGCTTCACTGTCTTTATCACTCTGCTTATGTTTGTGCTTTTCTAAACTAAAGTGTAAGAGCAGTGCATATGTAAAAAGAGCTAGATGTGTCTCTTTACATATTGATTTTAGCCAGTAGGTGGTGGCAAAAGACCATTTTTGTGTGTAAAATAAGCCAGTTTAGGTGATGTGCAATAAGTCAGCAATGAGTGTTTTCATTCATCAGCACTACATGATCGCTCGGACTGCTACTACACTACTAAAGCTAGGAAATAGCTTTAATTGGCTTTAAACTAACAACTTCAGCATTAAGGCTCATCACAGCTGAGAGACACAACAGACTGATTAATTACACAAACTCAAGGTGCTTACCTCTTACCACAGAGTTTCCACATTGAAGAGCTCTATTTTGGTCTCGTCACTCCAAATTACAGTGTGCCAGAAGCTGTGAGGCATGTCAAGGAGTTGTCATGCATATTGTAACTGGGCTTTTTTGTGGCACTGGCGCAGTAAAGGCTTCTTTCTGGCAGCTCGACCATGCAGCTTATTTTTGTCGTATTGTGCTCCTTGAAACAACCACACCATCTTTTTCCAGAGCAGCCTGTATTTACCTGTGGGTTTTTCTTTGTATCCCAAACAATTCTTCTGGCAGTTGTGGCTGAAATCTTTCTTGGTCTACCTGACCTTGGCTTGGTATCAAGAGATCCCTGAATTTTCCACTTCTTAATAAGTGATTGAACATTACTGACTGGCTTTTTCAAGGCTTTGGATATCTTTTTATATCCTTTTCCATCTTTATAAAGTTCCATTACCTTGTTACGCAAGAACAACAGTTCTTTACTTCTCCTCATGGCTCAGTATCTAGCCTGCTCAGTGCATCCACGTGAGAGCTAACAAACTCATTGACTATTTATACACAGACACTAATTGCAATTTAAAAAGCCACAGGTGTGGGAAATTAAACATTAATTGCCATTTAAACCTGTGTGTGTCACCTTGTGTGTCTGTGACAAGGCCAAATATTCAAGGGTATGTAAACTTTTGATCAGGGCCATTTGGGTGATTTCTGTTATCATTATGATTTAAAAAGGAGCCAAACAACAATGTGATAATAAATGGATTCATATGATCACTATCCTTAAAGACAGTTTTTTTGCATGATCAGTCATATTTTCAAAATCAATGCCAAAATTTCACAATTTCTGCCAGGGTATGCAAACTTTTGAGCACAACTGTGTCTAAGTCCCTCATTTCATATGTTGCTGATTGCTCAATTGGGAACATTTTAGTCTCAGATCATGCCCTGGTGTGTTTAGAGGTGTTGCCACATATGGACAAAAGGAAATCATATAGTTGGCTCCTTAATGTATCCTTTTGCAAAATCCTGAATTCCAACAAATGTTAAAGACTGAAATCAATGTCTATATGGAGATCAACTGGTCCTCAGTATCCTCTGTGGGCATGGCTTGGGAGGCACTTAAGGCAGTTCTTAGGGGCCGGATCATACAGTATGCCTCATTCACCAAAAAATTCCAAAGCACAAGAACTTGTGGAATTGGAAGCGAATATTAAAAGTCCCAAGGCAGAGCTGAAGCACCCAATATCGTCTAATGGCTTCAGGGAATTGATCCGATTGAAATACAGATATAATACTATTTTGTCGCGGAAGGTGGAGTTTTGGCTATTCAGGGCAAGACAGTCATACTTTGAGACAAGGCAGGAAAACTTCTGGCTAGATATATAAAACAGAGAGAGTATTTTTCTACCATTCCCTCAGTGAAATTTGCTGGTGGTAAAATATTTGCCTCAGCCACTGATATTAATAATACTTCTAAGAATTCTATCTTTATAGTTCCACATCTTCGTCTACTGATGAGGATATTAGAAATTTTGTGGAACCATAGGAACTTCCTAAACTGACGGCTGAGCAAAAATATTATCTTGATTCTGAGACAACCTTGGAGGAGTGTGGCGAGGTAATTAAGGCCTTGCCTACAGGTAAGGCTCCGGGGCCAGATGGCTTTGCCGCTGAATTTTTTAGATCTTATGCAACAGAACTGGCTCCACTTTTGCTAGAAGTTTATATGGAACCATTAAAGAATGGTAAGCATTCGCCAACCATGACGCAAGCCCAGATTAGTCTGATTCTTAAAAAGGACAAAGATCCAATTTCCCTGATCCAGCTAGATGTTAAAATATTGTCAAAAATGTTGGCTAACCGATTAAGAAAAGTTATGACATCTCTTATACATATAGATCAGGTGGGGTTTATTCGGGGCTATAACTCTTCTGATAACATTAGGCGTTTCATTAATGTCATGCGGCCAGTGGCAAACGATCAGACTCCAGTCGATGTCATCTCACTTGACGCCAAAAAGGAGTTTGATATGGTAGAATGGGATTATCTTTTTAAGATTTTGGAAATGTATGGGTTCGGAAATACTTTTATTGGGTGGATTAAGTTACTTTATAGACATCCGGTAGTGGCAGTTCAAACAAAAGGATTAATTTCAGATTATTTTTATCTGGATAGGGGCACCCGGCAGGGTTGCCCTCTTTCTCCCTTATTGTTCTGTCTTGCCCTGGAACCATTAGCAGCCGCGATAAGAAAGGATGATGATTTTCCAGGGGTGATGGCAGGAGGTGTGGCGCATAAGCTTTTGCTTTACACAGATGATATTTTATTATTTGTCTCCGACCCTACTACATTTATGCCTTGCCTCCATGTAATTATTAATTCCTTTTCTAAGTTCTCAGGATATAGAGTGAATTGGTCTAAATCTGAAGCTTTGGCTCTGACAGCGTATTGCCCGATAACGGCTTTTCAACCGGGCGCCTTCCAGTGGCCCAAGCAAGGCATTAAGTATTTGGGCATTTTATTTCCAGGTGGGCTTCACTACATTTATCTATGAATGGGAAGTATAATATGATAAATGTTAATGTTAATGTATTCCAAAATTCAACTACCTACTACTGTCTCTCCCCATTGAAGTTCCCCTCTTTTGTTTTAAAAACTTTGATTGTATAGATAAATACCATTATTTGGAATGGTAAACGCCCTCGGTTTCATTCCAGTAAGTTACATAGGCCAACTGACAAGGGTGGGTTAGGTCTCCCCAAGATTTTGTTTTATTATTATGCTTTTGGTTTCAGGCATTGGTCGCTTCCACCTGAGAGAGCCCCTTCCCTGGCTCTTTATTGAACAGGAGGTCCTTGCCCCTATCTTGCCATTGCAAAGTCTTTCTACCAAGCTGCCCGCAGAAGTAGACACATCCCGTTATGTCGCACATGCATTTAGTGTGGACAAAAGTCTCCCGCGTGTTCAGTTCAGACATTTACCTGAACATTGCCGCAAGTATTTGGTTGAACCCTAAATTGTGCACTAACAAGTCCCCTTTCTGCTGGACAGAATGGATTGAGAAGGGTGTTACTACGCTGGGTGACCTGTATGAAAATGGAGCATTGAGATCCTTTGAAAAAATAATACAGTGGTTTGGGATTCCCAGATCTCAACTCTTCAGGTACTTACAGCTGCGCCATCTAATCTGCACCACGTTTGGATGTAGTACGCAGCCCCTTAATGCGGCAGACACTCTTGAGATTGTGCTTATTGCTTTTAGAAAAGGTTATGAAGCTTCAGCTTATTATTCCTGGCTAATTCAGAGTCTAGGGGATGGGGTTTTAACATTTAAGAAGTTATGGGAGAGACACTGGAATTTAGTACTGGAAGATGGAGAATGGGGTAGGATTTAAAAAAATGTCAAGTCTATGTCTAGGGATGCAAGGGTGCGCCTCATTCAATTTAAGATTCTGCATCGTTTTTATTGGACTCCCTCTAAATTGTATAGTCTTGCCCTTAAAGACACACCTACTTGCGGCGATGTCAGTTGGAGGATGGGGACATGGCCCATGTATTTTGGTTCTGTACTAAGATTCAAGAGTTTTGGTCAAGGGTTCAGAGGTCTTGAGCACTCAGATTTTATTTTGCCCCAGACTTTGTATTTTGGGTGATGGGGTGGGTATTAACATAATGAACAATCATATAAAAAAACTGGGTCCTTACCAGCATGATGATCGGCAGGCAGGTAATTCTTAGGGGATGGAAGTCGGCTGGTGCACCCTCATTTCATGAGTGGCGGCTTTTGAAGAGATGACACGTAGATGGCTGGGCAGTTTGGGTGCATATGGTAAGAAGTGGGGCACTTATGTGGCCTTCCTAGAAGGTTGCCAGGGGGAGCAGTGGAGAGGGACAATTCCGATTAAATATATGCAAATTAATTAATACGTGGAACCCTTTTTCTTTTTTGTTGGTTAATTTTATATGTTTTTTTATGTCATCGAGTATTTTCTTTGGACTGTCTGTTTATATGTGTGTCTGTTGTTGGGGGGGGGGGGGGGGGTGGATATTGTACTAGTAGCATTTAAAATTAACCTTTAAAATACATACCACTTAGTTTGATGTTTTGTTATCTAATGCAATGAAATTCATATATTTTTTAGTGTTGTTTTTTTTTTTTTTTACTATATGTGTTTACATGTACTTTGTGTTGAAAATAAACCACACTGTTTTCAAAGTTTTCTTTAGCTATCGAATCTGCTCGTCACAGTTGGTATTTCCTCTCAGTAATTAAATAATGAAGCCCAGGCTGCTTTGGTAAGAGATAAGTGCTAGAGGGAAACTTTTAGCATCCGCTCCTGCTCCAATAAAGACCTGAAATCAATCGCCCCTCACAGAGGACATACTCTCCTCTCTATTGAACTGTTTTTTAAACTGTTGTTTGTAATTTTATGCTCATGATGCATCTGTTTGAGCATTTAATTACTCAAATTAAGTGTATACACTTTAATTGTTTTGATAAATGTTTAAGCTGAAGTGCCCATTTCTAATTTGGGCTCTCCCCCAAGTGCAAAGCTTTATCTAAAAACTGAGGGGGGTGGCTGTTTTGGACTTGCATGGCGTGAATGGAGCATACGTTTCTAATTGGGCGCAGATTACCTAAGAGTACTCAGGTTGGAGTGGAATGCCCCCACTGTTCCCTGCTTTTCACTGAGAATGAGACTTATTTGGCCCTTTACTCACTCACGGCTCATGAGTCATGATGCTTCAAGAGTCTGATTTGCTCAGCACACACTGTGAAACCATTCAGAGCAATTCCCCTTTTTCCAGGTAAAATGTCCAGGGGGACACAGCAAGAGGTTTTTGCACAATTTGGTGGCTAGTTTTTATGTTAGCCCTGAATACCTTCCAATTATCCTCAATCAGCCGTTTTTCAGTGTGGATGTGTAAGTGTGTTCCCCATGCTAATCAATCTGAAATGCATCATGCTGGCATGTTGCTTAGCTCTGGAGTCATGCAGTTTCTGCCTTTTCCTCTCCCATTTTTCCTCCCGCTCTAGTTTTTTTAATTATATTTATCATTTTCCATATCAAGTTCCTCCCATCCACTTTCTTGCTTTTGATGACTTAACTACACAGGGGCGACAAGGCAGTGTTAACAACTTAACTTTAAATATAAAGGTACAGAGTGTTAGTATAGATGTACAGTTTGTTTGCCATGCAAAGAGATCAGGATTCATATCTAATAGATAGAGAGATAGATAGATAGATAGATAGATAGATAGATAGATAGATAGATAGATAGACAGAGAGACAGACGGACAGACAGATAGACAGATAGATAGCAGGAGTGAGGTATCTCACTATGGGAAAAGCCTCGGTCATGGCCAATCCTGGAAGCACCAATAACACCCTGTCTTTCTGTTGACAGACCAATCACAGCAGTGATGAGGGAGTCCACCTTCCTGATATAAACCACTGTCATAGGTGCCTACTTCATTCTCCGCATATCTCTTCTCCATGCAACTGCAAGGAGGGAAGTGTGATGAGATACCTAGAACCGGGGTAACATCAGTAACCTAAAGTTCTCTTTCTAACATTCTTTCAGTATCTCACTATGGGATATAGGCAACTCCCGTATTGCAGATATGCTGTCCGAAGCAGACCAGTCAACTGACTCAAGGTGTTCAAAATAGAACCCCATAAATTCTAAAAGAATGGATGGGGGAAACAAAACATCATGTTACTTTCGTAACCTCCATTCCCTGATGGAGGGAACGAGACGTTGTGTTGATGTAGTGACACTAGAGGTCACTCTTGGGAGCCCCAACACCAGTGAGAATTGGCAAGTGGAATTTGCATGCCACTCCCCCGGACATATGGGTATAAAAGGAGCTGGTATGCAACCACTCATTCAGGTTTTGTGTTGAGGAGCCGAGACCAGGTCCCGGCCGTTTCAGCGGGTAGTTCAGCGTTGTGGCAAGAGGGACACAACATCTCATTCCCTCCATCAGGGAACAGAGGTTACGAAAGTAACCATGACGTTCCCTATCTGTCACTCACTCGACGTTGTGTCAATGTAGTAACACTAGGGGTCCCTATACAAACCGCAACAACTATCTGAACTGTGTTACATGAACTGGCGGTGTGTGACAGGCAGACCGCTGTGTGCCCCGTAGCCAGCGCACCAGGCCATCACTTAACCTCCCCCAATGCTCTTATGAGCGTCGAACGGTCCTTCAGGAACAAGTCAACTGCCCAACGATAGGGACAGGCTAGCCCAGCCGAGGCCTCTTTTCCTCTCTTTTCTCCCCAAAGAGAGTGGAATTTGTTAACTGACTGGGAGGCATAAGTGTCTGCGTCGGGGGGTGTCTCTATCAAGGGGAAGACACCGCGGAGACCACACCGCGCCCAAAAAGAGGGGGGGTATACATCGACACAACTTTGAGTGAGTGACAGATAGGGAAAGCACACTTGTGCTTTTAACGTTTTTTTGGGGGGGGGGGTTTACACATTGGCAGAGTGCGCACCCACACCAAGGACTCAATAAGCCAGTGATGGCTCTGTAACATCCAGTCTATAAAATCAGACAAAAGTGTGAGGTGACACCCAACTCACAATTGCACATATGTCTTGGACTGTAATGCCCCTAATTAGTGCTCACGATGTAGCCATGCCTCTGGTAGAATGAGCTTTCAAGGCCTCTGGATGTCGCAACCTTAGACTATTATAACTTAATATTATAGCCTCTACTACCCAATAAAACAGGTGCTGTCGTGATATGGGTCTGCCATTATGAGAATCAGCCCAAGAAACAAAAAGCTGATTACTCTTCCTCAATTTCTTCGTTCTTTCCACTTACAAACCTAGAGTAAGAACTGGACACAAACAGTGAAGCCGCCCGTCCTCCGGCAAGGGAAAAGGCGGCAGGTGAAAAGTTAGCAAATCCATCGGCTTATAGCTGAGCGCGGAGTCTCAACTTAGGCACAAAGGCTGGATTTATTTTAAGAAACACTCTTGATAAATCCACAGCAAAGCACATACACGAGTGATGAACTGACAAAGCGTGTAGTTCACTAACCCACTTCACAGTTATTAAGGCCAATAATAAAGCTGCCTTTAGCGAAAGGAGCTTCAATTCTATACTTTCAACTAGCTCAATGGGAGGCTGAGAAAGCGCATTCAGAACCACAGACAGATCCCATGACGAACCAGTGGTTTTGACAACCTGTTGATACAATTCCGATATATCACACAATTTAATATAGTAAATAACATAAACATAAAATTGCTAAAAAATTTATAAATCTTATTTAGCAATATATTTACTCAATTTCACCCAAAAAAAAAACTTTTAATAAGTTATATTAATAAACTTATATTTAATTATCTTTGAAAAATAAGATTGTATTTTAAATGGTAGATAATTTCTTCTGTTTTCTGTTTAGTCATAAAATATTAGTAATTTATTTTTGCATGAAGGAATTGTTAATATATTAGAAAGAAGGAAGTTACAGTACACACAGTAGTCCAGCAACAATAGATGGCATTTGCGCATTACCAGTCGCATTTTCTCATAAAAGACCCAATCAAACCAAATGTACATACAGTACACAGTGAATATGGCATTTACTCAAAGTGCACGTGAAACACTTTTACTTTGAAATTGCACTCACGTGCTCGTGCGGATCCAGCGAGAACAGCAGCAGTCTACTGAGAGTATAAATGCCGTGGATCACCTGCTTAGATTATCACGGACTGACCATCATGATTTGTGAATTATTAGAGGAACATTTGATCCATATCCTGAAGTTTTGATTCTGGCTGATGGAATACGCGCTTCAGAGAAAGATAGTAGATAAGCGCTGGGTGGGAAGAAAATGCTGGATTTTCGTGAGGTTTGTGAATTACATCTGTTTAAACAAGATATCTGCATATTTGCAAATGGTATATAATAGAAGTTTTATTGATATTTTCCTTTTTATCATTAGATAAGACAGTTAAGAGATACAGGGAACTGTTGAGGAAAGAGATGGAAAAGGAAAGAGGCAAGCACTTTAACACGTCATGGCTCTGATATGCGGACCGTTTAAATGAGTCTGTCTTGTACACCGGTCTATTATTGTAGTAACACGATGGCAAGTAACAAAAACGAACTGTGATTGGTTGTTTACATGTCTCAGACACTCCTTGTCATGCAAGCAAGCAATTCTCTGCACCCTTGTGGCCTTAAGAAACCAATCGGGCAAACAGGAAAATTTATCAGCCGATGCGATAATTAAAGAATTCTGAATATCGGCCAAGTAACAACAAAATGAACTGTGATTGGTTGTTTACATGTCTCAGACGCTCCTTGTCATGCAAGCAGGCAATTCTCTGCACCCGTATGGCCTTAAGAAACCAATCGGCCAAACAGGAAAATTTATCAGCCGATGCAATAATTAAGAAATTCAGAATATTTATTGGTCTCTGCAATATATCGGTCAACCACTACTTGAGATGCAAACTGGGAGGCACTGGGGGAACTGGGACCAACACTCTCATTAAATTGTTTGTGCATGAACCGTGTAACACAAAACTTATGATTTGATTCTCCTTCCGTGTCCTCTTGGCTGGAGGGGTGGAAAACAAACTCACTTCTTGAGGGAGGAGTGGAACAGAGACTCCGCGAGTGCTGTTCACCCACTCCATGTCCCGATCCAGAACACTGGTTAGGTCGCTCTTCTTTTCTTGTTTCCCTGAGGATTAGACGGAAGATGTTTTTTCTGCTCTGATGAGCAGACGAAAAGGCTGCCCGACGATCAGGGTGAGGTGATTTGTCACTGATGCCTCGACTGGAGGGGCGCTAGACATCCCCAAATCCTCTGTTTCATGCACATCCAGCCTAGAAAAACCTTTAACAGGCATTCTGTGTGAAAAAGGCTTCACCCAAAAACGACGCATCTCTGTGACGCATGCTGGTATAGCTGGAATATTTTTTTGACAGGGGCAGCGTGAGACGGTAGCCATTTGCTTTACAGCTGTTTGTCATACAGATCCCTCTCTGTACTGTGGTCAGTCTGCTGTGACAGCCAGTCGATGGAGCGCTTGACTGCTGCCCTCCTACACATTTCAATAAGGTCCAGCTCTCCTTGGACACGAGAAGGGGACGTGTCCATCGCACTACCTGGCCAGGAAGGAGGAAGAGTAGGGAGAATGGCATCATCTTCATCCTCCTCACCATCGCCCTCCAAAAGAAGAGCATCAGCTTCATCCTCCTCCTCTTCCCTGTCTGCCACCAAAGGGGCTGATTCAAAGAGGGGAGGAAGATCGGGGGGAACTTCGCCCATGAGATTGCCCCAGCTTCGCTTCTGGGGTGGGGGGTCTTTCTCCGCTGGTGGCAAAAATAGGAAAAATAGGAATCTCTATTATTCTATGCCGCGACCCACGCCCCATTTCCAAAACTCTCTGAACTAAATGGAAGCAATGCGGGTAACATTCGGGATTAGCGAGTGCAGCCTGTGCATGCCTGACACCCAGACTGGCATTACATAGTGTCCTTCTGAGAGATCATAGATTCACAAGCACAAGGATGAGAGGGATCCTTCCCCTTCGCTCCGCCGCTCGGTAATCACGCAGTTGCATGACAGAACTCGAACTCAAGAACACAGAAGCAGTTCACCACAACGTGCCACTTGATTCTGTGTTAATTCTCTTAATGTGACAAGACCGCCTGATCTGCCACACCACCACAATGTGCCAGAGAGTTAGAAGCTATAACAGCTCAAAACTCAGAAGAAAAAAGAAAACCCACCTCGACACGCTGGTTCACACCACCCGGAGAAAAACAGTACAAATACAGCAGAAAATATATATTCATTTTGACAGTGAATATACTCGCAAAAAGAACAGCCGCAACGTACCTGAACAGTTCGACTGATGAACTGTTTAGCAACCACTTCTTACAAGTCCTGCTGAGGATAGCTTCCAATGATCTTCACAGGGAAGAGAATGACAATAATGTAGGCACCTATGACAGTGATTTGTATTAGGGAGGTGAGACTCCCTGATCACTGCTGTGATTGAGGCATTTCCCATAGTGAGATACCAAACGAATGTTAGAAAGGGAACTCCACCCATCTTTCAAGCAGTTAGTCCCACTCCCATCCCAAACTCACACCATTGGTCGAGCCAACTTAAAACAGCTCAAAACTTCCCAAAAAAGTTTTAATAGTGCCACATTATTACACTTTTAGGTGAAATTACCCTACACATTTCTTCCTTGAAGTTGACTCTGCACATTAAGCTGGGATATAAAAAGGATTTTAAAATTGAAAAATTACAAACATCAGTTTTAATCATCAAAGACACTTTAAAAAAAAATCAAAATAGGTTTTCATTGGATCTTATTTTTTACAGGTAAGATTGCTGTTGAAGGTATTTGGCTGTTCCTGACACCAGACATACAGTAGATACATTTTTTCCAGGCAGTTTTTCTTGCTCACTCTTTTTTTTTCATTCTTCTTTCTTGCAAGGCTGCTCCTTCGCTCCACATCATCATGTCACACACTGATAGTGTTCCCAGTATGTTTCCTCAAACCCATTTCCCAGACTATGTGTGTGTGTGTGTGTGTGTGTGTGTGTGTTTGTTTGTTTGTATGGCGGGTACTAGAAAGATTTGATATGAGAATGCTGTTGCCTTGTTTGGAAGGTCTAACTGCTGAGACGCTAAGAATAGATAGGCCATTTGTGGAGGGTGATGAGAGCTAACTGGTGCTCATAAGATGTGGCTGTCAGACAGAATGTTGATGAATGAGTGTCTACACGAGGTGGCTGAGCAGGATGAGTTTTAGGCAGTTGATAAGGGAATGTTTGATAGTTGCGGAGATGAAGTGCCGTTGTTTCAAGATGAATGTGGATCAGTAATGGGTTGGGTCAGCTTATGTGACTCAGAGACAGAGTTTGAGGAGAGAAAAGCCTGGCAGAGTTATTTGTGGTGTATGGAAAATATGGGTCTGCTGGGTGTAAAGGGCAATATAGTCAGTTAAACAGGACTAGTAACTAATAGACTAGTGAGTTGAAGCCTACATTTATAGCCTCTTTCTAGTCATTAATGGAAGATGGCTTAAATTAGGCCTCAGTTGTAATGGCTATAAAAGACTTAGAATACAGAGGTTGAATTTATGTCCTTTATATTATTACAAGGATTCAGTGGTAATAATTAAGGGCCACACAGAATTTGTGCACATGCAGAACTCTGCAAATTTGTGTAGCATTTGAAAACTCCTCATTCATAAAGTTTGTTTATTAAATATTTGAATGATTTGGCTACCAACAAGAGTACAGTACTCTCTAGCCCTGTTAACACCTTACATTAAAATGCATTTTAAATGAGGCAATGCTAAAGAGTGTTGTAAACAGAATGTCCACTTCAACCACATTCTGAGGTGGTCAAATATTGTAGAAAATCCATGTGATAAAGATAGGGTCGTAGGCAATGGAGGAGTCAGGAAACAGCGAACAGTTGAGTGTTTATTTTTATCATCAGTTTCACACACACATTCAAACATAAAGCAAAACGGCTCTGGGTGGCTAACTCAAAATAGCTTTCTCTCTGTGGTCTGTTGCTCTGGCCACTCTGGCGGGCCTTATCAGGTCTCCCTCCGCCATCACTATAATGAGAGACAGGTGTTAGAGTAATTACAGCCCAGGTGACAAGCCTTACTGCTTTCCCTCTCCTGCAGACAGACACATGACCATGCCCCCCCCCCCCATTTCACAATCCATTTGACCACATTGGGCTCATACTGCACCCAATCGAATAGGTAAACGCCTATTCATTCGAATGCGTTCGAACAGCAGCTAAGTGCCATCTACTCACCTGTACATCAACCACTGTCCAAAAACAAGAGTTTTAAACTTTGCCAGTTATGTGCGGTTTTGAAATAAAATAACAGTCCAATCAGAAAATTACAAAAGCGCATACAAATACTGCACATTCACAAGATCTTAACAGACCTTCTTCAGTGTGCCTAATATCAACATACAAAACACACACACACACACACACACACACACACACACACCTGAAGCTCAGTTAAAACTTGCATTCCTCTAAAATAACAAAGAATTCTGCTCTAAACATGTGGTCATGTTTGTGCTTAGATTAAATGCAAATGGGTGAAACAGTGTGCTGTTGCTTTGTGCTTTCTTTTTCTTCTGTTACTTTTTTGTGATTTGTTATAATGCAGTAACAGACGCTGTGATTAATGTGTGTCATCATGAAATCAGAGCCCTTCCCCTCGAAATCTGAACACAAGTGGTCAAAAGCAATGCATATTGCAACCAGGTGTAAACAGTGATGTGTCTCTCCTGTCCACTTGTGATCGAATGGCCCAAAACGCATCTTAATACCAGGTGTAAACATGGCCTCACAGCTCTGTTTAACATATTCCACCATGTTTACAGTAAATCCATTCCTAGGCATTTTACATTTTCTCCACACACACACACACACACACAAAAGTGCATAAAATGCTTAAAGTCTGCAGATTTTGTGCGGGGTATGCCTATAACTCTTGTATACAGTTTATTTAACTAGTTTGTTCTATTTTCTGCTGTCTTTTGGATTTGTAAAAGTCTGATACAGACTGAGTAGCCTACCACCTTTCTTCATAGCTGATTATAGCTTTAGAGTTAAGACTTGCTGCAATGGGAAAGGTGTTATGGTGAGTGCACAAACCAGACAGCACACATTACTAGCTGCCATATGCCAGCTTAGCACATTTTTCACAGCTTGCGTATCAAGGGCCTTTTAAGCTGTCAAGACACTTTTTTCTGTCCAGTAGACCAAACTGCTGAATTCTAACCTCAGTTTGACACTGTCCAGTGTGCTAAAAGAGTTTTAAACCAGCCCCATTGCCCCAATGGCTTCAAAGACACACACTTCCCAAGCACCCAAATATACCTGCATTCTTATTTTCTCCAGACATTTTCTCATCAAATGCTTATTTGGTAGCATGGGATTACTCAGATCCTCTCAGGTGTGTGTGCGTCCTTTTGAAGTATCAGGACTTACTGATTTTTGTAGAAGATGTGTGAGAGGGAGGGGAAAATGTACATGTGAAATACTGGTATCAAATAAAAGCCAATGTGAAACAAGCATATGTAACTGCAGCCTTGAAATGTCTCTATGAAAGTGTGTTAAACACTGAAAGGGCACCAGGCGACTCTTTTACATTATATACTGTTTATGCTGCTTTCCAACTAACTTTCTGTGTAAAAAAAAAAAAAAAGAAAAGAAAAGAAAAGAAAAAGAAAAAAGAAACCATCATGCAGTGGCCTACTGAAATCTTTGGGCTAAACTCCTAGAATTTACCAGATTAACTTCACTGCTCATCATAAAATTGTGATAAACTTAACCTTTCTGAAACTACCCTGCACTACATAACTAAAACAATTTCCCAGCAGTGAACACCATCCATTCTGATTATGTCTTTTTTCATATGTAAATCTGAAGCTGAAAAGCTCTGAATTTGACAACCTATCACACCGTTTTAAGCTCAAAATGTAAATTTCCTTTAAGTAACTCCCAGAAAACAGAACAAGAATGCTAATTCTTTGGTTTGGAATTCAGATAACTTTCATCAACAGATCCCAAACTCCCAGCCCAGGGACCGGCTGTTGGGAATAAAGTGAGGCCTACCTCAGCCACCACCACTGAGCATCTCTCCCACAGGCACAGAGGCAAAATTGGGGGCTGAGAAATTGTACCTGTCATTCTCACATATGTAAAACAGTTCTTTTTTTGGCATTTCAATTAAACTGGAGATGGAGAATCTCACCTAAGCTGTCGGTGTGATCGTCGCTTGGTCTGTGGGAGGATTCTGGCACTAACACTCTCTGGTAGGACATTTCTCAGCAGACTTCATAATAGAACTGCTGCTCTGTGGGTTACATTCAGAGCATATACATAATGACAATCCACAGCTAAAGCTTTTCTCTCTGTAGAGTTGGTATTAAAATGTCATATTAGTTTGATGAAATGTTGGCAGGTAGCACCATATTTTAATGGCTGTTGTACTGATAGACTCGGCTTTGTTCCCTTTGTTGCTACTGAGATTAAAGTGAAATACTGTTAGAGAGAGCAGTGCAATATTATTTTCCTAATGTATGTAATGTATGTGGATAGTTTAAGCCTAACATGTGCATTTTCTTTTTATCAACATCAAGATTCTAGGTTAAAATGTACATGAATGTGTTAGAGAACGTCCTAATTTTAGGTGCTGTGTCAGGATTGAATCAAGTTTTTCATTGTTTTTTTTCCATTCACTAGTTCATTTTAAAGCCATGTGAATGTTTTTTTATTATTATTTTTATTTTATAAAGTGCTGTTTAAATTAGTTTTAGGATGGAGAATGGAGTAGACATACTATATGTACTGCCCAAAAGTATTTTATGTCTATTAGCCATATATATGTAGTCAATATCTTATGTAAAATACCATAACATGTTAGATGTACAGTATAATAATGTAGTGAATATCTTCTGTAGGCCTGCATATAAATACAGAAGACATTTTTATCCAGACCAGTGTGCAAACATCAGTGATATTATCTGTACCAAAGAGACGTATGTAGTATTGATGACAAAGAAAAAGTTATTAAAGTTATGAGATCCCCTTATTATGATCATATGAAGTGGTGCTCATCGGGTGCATTCACGTTACATGCACTCCTTGCATCACTTATATTAATCTCTATAAGCTGAGCAAACATCTGATACCCTGTTTTACCAAAGCCCTAATTATTTATTTAATTGAATTCTGTAATAGTTAATAGCCTCGACAAGGTTACAAACAACTTCCATGTTTGTTAGTATTTCTACATAATTTTCTTGTTGAGTAGACAAACACCTGGACATATTTGCCAAAGTGATCAGCACCTTTGGAAGGGACAGCTCCCATAACGAAGCACTTAAGTTCACCTTTATAATGAGCAATCTATGTGCTGGTTTGGGAAACAGCCGTTACTCCATCATATAAATAACGAACGGCATCAGTTAAGATGATCGTAAAGGCTTAAGTTGCAACGTTATCGGGAAACCCATCGTTGGCTATTTCCCCAAAGATCGAATCTTTAAAATCTGACAACTCTCCTTTGGCTTACGTTCTGGGCTTCGTGCATGGAGCTGCTGCAATGTCGCAAAATATTTATTTTGATGAGCAGTCTATGTAAAATAAGAGGTCTGGTGAAAATGTTCTATTTAACAGCTGTGCTAAAGAGTTGGGGAATGTTAGATTCAAATGGAGGCTAAAGAGTAGACAAGCACAGAAGAGAAGCTTCTTGTTCAAGAACTATTTCTGAGGTTATAGCTGCTGAATTATGACACATATGACAATTCACCTGTCGTCCCAATGTCCTTGCATCCTGAGATGGTCTGAGATCATATTCAGCATTATCATAGATGACACTATTCCTGCAAATTGTTCCCAGATTACAAACAGGGAAGAAATAGTGAGAACTTGTCATATGCATGTGTTCCGCAAGCGTGAGCGCCAATAAACCTCTAAACACACAGTGAATCAGAGACAAGCATCGACGGCTTCTCTTTCGTCTGGTTTCCAAAATATGATCAAGTGTGCTTCTTCAAACGCGCATATTTGTGTCTAACAGCGTTTCTTGTCATTTGTCACTCCGAGAAGTCTTAAAGGTCACCTGCCACACAGTTGCGGGAGTGCCATAAAGTTGGCTTGACGTTGGACGTTCGATATTCAGAAATAGTCGCAAATTTAGGGACCGTCTCTAAAGTTACATACGACATTAGTGTACACATTTCTAACTTTAATAGCATTTGAACCATATCACCTACAGTCACAAAACCAACTCCAAAGTGTTCAGCTCGGTGTCAGCAATAATGCACACCTATTAGATTTTTTATATCTATTAAAATAAACTGTCCAATCATATGTAAACATTGCTATGTATATCCCTACTGTTTAGGCTCACACACAAAGTATACCATAATTTGAAGCTCAGTAGCATTTAAATAGAATGACTTACAGTCATACAACCAACTCCAAAGTGTTCATCTATGTGTCAGCAATAATGCACACCTTTTAGATTTTTGTTATCTATTTATGTAAACTGTCAAATCATATTTAAGCATTGCTATGTATATCACTACTGTATAGGCTCATACACAAAATATACCATAATTTGAAGCTAAAAACATTTGAAGAGAATGACATACAGTCATACAACCAACTCCAAAGTGTTCATCTAGGTGTCAGCAATAATGCACACCTTTTAGATTTTTTAAATGTACCTATTAACTTTTACTGTAAGTAGCAAATGTGACGCTGCTGTACTACCCACTCCATACGGGACTCAAACCGGCATCTCCAGCATGGGAGGCGGGTGCACTAACAAGGAGGCTAAAAGCTACAGCCTCTAGCGTCAGTTGCTGGTGCACCTCTTGAGGTCAGGTGAGTGAGGTTTATACACATTGCACAGATATCTATCAGCTGGCCACCGTTACACTCACCCCCCTAAACCTCACTCCCATCCGGGTCATGGCACCATTGTGATGCTCCTGTTCTACCTGCTCCATACGGGACTCGAACCGGCGTGTCCGTCATGGGAGGCGGGTGCGCTAACAAGGAGGCTAAAGGCTACAGCCTCTAGCGTCAGTCGCTAGTGCACCTTTTGAGGTCAGGAGAGTGAGGTTTATACACATTGCACAGCTATCTATCAGCTGGCCACCATTACACAAGCATCTCGCAATCATTGTTGTGTAAAGTGAGTGAGATATGTAGTTTAAAGACAATAATTATCATATACTGGCTATATAGGAAGTTAGGTTATAATGTTGTAATGCTTAATGTGATCAAGTCCATCATTTTTACCCGTTCAACACTTTTTTCCACACTTGGCTTTCTAATTATATAATTATTATGTTTCTGTGGGCTGTAAAGATAACAGAGTGAGCACAATGCAGCACATTCATTTAAATTGACTAGCATAATGGATCTCTTTAGTAAAAAGATCCACAACAACATTTATTGTTTAGATTTTGTAAAAACATTTGGTAAACATGTGGTTTAAAAGATGAAAATAAAAACAGTATAAAAGAAAAATGAGTTTTGGTCTAAAATCACATTTCTACACGAACTTGCTTTAAGAACAATCTTTTTTATTATAATTTTTTTTGGGGGGGGGGACTTTTTGGCTTTATTGGGGTAAGAATAGTGGAGAATTGACAGGAAATGATAGGTAGAAGAGTGGGGATGGGATTGGGAAAGGACCCTACAAGCCAGGAAATGAACCCTGGTCACACGTGATGCATTTATATTCCATGTCATGAGCGCAGCCCACTAGGCTACACCTCTGTCCGTTAAGAACAATCTTAAAATAATTTTTTTATTGGGAATACAAAAGATTCCTAATTAGAAATTAGAAATTAAGTGAGAAATTAAGATGAAATTGGTAGTAAATAATAATCTTCTTCTTAAGAGCGTTTCATGAATCTGGCCCCAGGCCCCTAACTGTAGGAGACAAGCAATCAGGATTTTCCTTTGATTTGTCATCTTTCTGTACATTTAGACAAAAAATAGGAACAAATAAAAAGGTTATTTACATAAACAATATTCATGACTTTCTTTATTTACACTGCCAAGAGAGTACTTCAAGATGAGAAGAAACTGTCTGGAATGGAGGACAAATGAACCATTCCACACAACAAGACTGGGACAGCTGTGGAGTGTTTTTTCATGCAGGTTGGTTTTCCTCATTAAATTGTACAACATGAAGAAAAACACAAGTTCTCATAATATATAATATATTATATTTTTTAATATACAATTTATAAGAATAGACACAGTTCTTATAAATTTGTGGGGCAGAATGTTGATTTGGTTCAGTCTTATAAGAACCTTGGAGTGCACCTAGACAACAAACTAGAATGGAGCAGGAAAATTTAGGCTACATACAGAAAGGGTCAGAGCAGACTCTACTTTATGTGGATGCTCAGGCTCTTCAATGTTTGCAACAAAATGTAGAGTATGCTAACAGTGTCCTTAAATAATGAATATGATTTATGGATTTAGATGTGTTTTTTTATTTGTATGTATGGCTGCTGTGGTGAAACAATCTCCCCTGGTCGATAAAAAGCATTATCTTATCTTGTCTTATATAGATGGCAAAATAAGTTGTTGGGTCTTTTCCCAATATCCCTTGCCATTTGACAATTAACTCATCCAAGGTGCACATGGAACATATTTTATTTCTTCTACAAAAAGGCCTGTCATTTTGACTATGGCATAAAGTGTAGATTTGTTTTATCACATAAAAACCACACATTTTGTAACACCATACTATCCTTTTTATATGAGGAATACAAGATCAATAAGATTTTAAGCAGTAAACATATGGTAGCATACTACTATATGCTATTTACCATATGTACCATTTGCCAACACAGCTAACATGTAACTACATGTTTTCAGTATTCAAGAGTGGACATTACTGCTCATTATTTGCTGCCTCAAAACCCCCGGGTGGTGGTCCAAAATAGTTTGGGGTGGGTAATGTAGCATTGATTATACATTTTTAATGGGCATACTATATTGTTTACAAGTGTGTGTGTGTGAGAGAGAGCGAGAGAGAGGGAGAGAGAGAGAGCGAGAGAGATAGTGAGTGAGTGAGTGACTGAGAGAGAGTGAGTGAATGAATGAATGAGTGAGTGAGTGAGAGAGAGAGAGAGAGAGAGAGAGTTAGTGAGTAAGTTAGTAAGTGTGAGAGAGAGAGAGAGCAAGAGAGTGACTAAGTGATTACAGGGCAATTTGATTAAATTATTATTATTATTATTATTATTTTCAGATTGAATGTCACCGCTGCAAGAGGTGGCATGCCTTTCTATGTCAGACAAGCAGTTTAACAGGGCTCAAAAGGTTGACTGGAAGTGCTGCCTATCTATATAAGTGTGAATTTCTGTGGCTCCCACCCACAATCTGTCTAAACATGTACATAAATAAAACTACTATAGCTATACTATAACTGTATAGCAATTTCTCTTTTTTTATTTTATTTTGTTTTAGTAGTTAATTAGTGTATTCAGTTCAATTGCAATTGAATACATTTAAAATTTTTAAAGAAATAAAATCCAGATCATGACACCAAGGCCAATTACAGGTCTGATAGATACAGAAATATTTACATATAATCTGAATTTTTTTTTTTAAAAATACCAAAAATCTAAAAGGTGTGCATCGTAGCTGACACCTAGATGCACACTATACAGTTGGGTGTATGACTCTAAGTCATTCTCTTCAAATGCTTTTGAGCTTCAAATTATGATATATTTTGTGTATGAGTTTATACAGTGATATAAAAGATTTCAAAAAATCTAAAAGGTGTGCATCATAGCTGACACCTAGATGAACACTTTGAAGTTGGTTTTGAGACTGTAGGTGACATGTTTCAAATGCTATTGAAGTTAGAAATGTGTACACCAATGTCATATGAAACTTTATAGATGGTCCCTAAATTTGCCATTATTTGTGAATCTCCAATATTGTCAAGCGAACTTTATGGCACTATTTGAGTGTATGTAGATGAGGAGCAAAATTACCCTCTAATTTCATACCCTGCCATGTCATCTACAGAAACATTTACCACACTCCCACCTAAAATAATAATAATAATAATAATAATAATAATAAATTGAGAGAGACAAAGCGTGGATGCATTATCTTGGTGCTAAGTGCAATAAGCGGATCTGTTTACAGGCATGACTGTAGAGAGCTGAGCAGTGCAGAGAAAATGAGCAAAGCACATCACAACCTATTTCAGTTCACCATAGTCATATCATACTTTTTATTTGAAATCAAAAATAAATAATTCGAACTATATTTATAACAGGAATATGATTTTTGTCTTGCACGTGAGCTATTTTGTGTGTGACAAAATGCAGTTTTATTTGCAAACTGTTCTTATATTCATGCAGTTTTGATTGGGTGGACCAGCCGTCAGTCTGGGTGGACCATGCCACTCTGGCCCTTATGTGGCCTTGCGCTTGCTTTGGGTGAACTACAGCATCACTTTAAGTGGCTTTCGCAGTCTTATGCTTGAAGTCTCACTGTGCTGAAACACACAAGCAATCCTTTCTCAAGTGAAATGACTGCAGACCCAACTGTTTTTGGTTTCTGGCCATGTGAAACATTGGTGAGCGGATTGGCCCTCCTGCTCAAACAGATGAGACATGTGAATGTGTGGGAGTACAGTGAGAGTAGATGTATCCATCAGGCCTGGAGCAGCTGTTAAGTTAATGTTCAAAATGTAAACTGTAAGACCGTCAGTCTGCCAGTCAAACCCTGCTAACATCATTATTTCAGCTCACTCAACAGACAGCCGGGTTTCATGCCAAATCCAAAGTAACAGACACTCACAGAAGTTGCTTTTTCTTCACTCTGCTTCGCCTGTCATCGCTGTAATCATGTCTTGGTTTAGTTATGTTTCTGTCCTTTGCTCCTTGGTGCATATAATCACAAAAAGAAAATCGCAGGCTCTGATGAAAGCAAACATATGTGTGCATACATACATGCATTGATGGACCTCAAACCAATTATGCAAATCATAGCAATCAGTCCCTCTGTTGGAGAGAGGACACAGACCATCATCTTTTCCCCCTCCAACTCGTTCACATCCTAGATATTTTCCCTCCATCCTGAGTGTTCTTAAATCCGTCTCCGCTACTTTTTTTATTGTTGGTCAATCTGGTTTGTGTTCCAAACCAGACTTTCTTACTTCCATGGAATACAAAAGGAGATATTAGGCAGAATGTTGGCCACAGTGACTGTTTACTTCTACTGCATCTTTTTTCCATACTATGATTGTGAATGGTCACTGAGGCTAACATTCTGCCAAATATCTCTTTTTGTGTTCAAATGAAGAAACATGAGTGAGTGAGTAAATGATGACAGAATTTTGGGTGAACTAAGCATTTAAACATGAACTAGAATCAGGGCCAGAGTGGGATTCATATTCAGCTCGGGATGTCATGTCCAAGTCATCCCACACCCAAAAGGGGGGTTGGAGGTGAAGATGATAACAATAAAACAAGATCACAGCAAAAATATGCAATATATGTAATTACTTGAAAATTTATTTAAGCTCTCCATGTCATTATACCACATACGGCATTCACTAAGATTTTCACTTTGTCATAAGACATCGTTGTATGTGTTGTAAAAATAAGTGAATGTTAAAGGGATATTTGATCATTTCCTCACCCTCATGCCCTCCCAGATGTGTATGACTTTCTTTTGCAGAACATGAATGAAGATGTTTAGAAGAACTGTTGGTCCATTCAATGAAAGTAAATGAGAAGCAGTGAGAAACAGATCAATACCTTTTTACTATAAATCTTCGCTCTTAAGAGTTCTTCTTCTGTTTTTGGTGATTTACATAAGCATATCGCACTAGGAGAATTTATAGTTAAAAAAAAACTTAAATATTGATCTGTTTCTCACCCACACCTATCATATCGCTTCTGAAGACATAGATTAAACCACTGGAGTTGTATGGATTACTTTTATGCTGTATTTATGTGATTTTTGTACCTTATGAGTTCTGATCACCATTCACTTGCATTGAAAGGATCAACAAAACTGAGAAATTCTTCTAAAAAGCTTAATTTGTGTTCAGCAGAAGACAGAAAGTCATACACATCTGGGATGGCATGAGGGTGAGGAAATGATGAGAGAAATTTTCATTTTTTATTGTTTATAACTCTTTCAAGATGTACAGCCTCACACTTTAAATGGTCAGTGCTTTGTATTATAGATAATTAAAATAGCAACAGATCCAGTGAAACAATTAAGGTTGAGTGATTGTTTTTACTTTTTTACATGCCATTCAAAAATGTGCCATTTACAATGATAAGAGTGAAATAAAAGACTAAAAAGAACACATTTGTACTTTTCTTTAACTGTTCAGGACAAAGGCAAAATGGTTACTGTCTCTTTAAGAGGGTTTTATCGCATTATACAACATTGAAGGCACTCTGTGCAGTTTGTTTCGTTGAGTTTAATCTTTTGAGAGCTGTAAAGTCCCATTATTTTTGTACCGTGTCGTACTGTTGCATCTGTATTCGTTTACTTTAAGTATTCTGTTATTTTGTGACAAAAAATAATTTTGCTATTATCATTCTACACTGCTAGGGAAGAGGATTTCAGAGATTAATTGATTGAGATTGTGAGACTGCAGTCAGTATTAAACTTGTGATGATCTTGTAGGCTACCTGAAGTACGTTCATCCATTCAGCTATTAGTAGCCTATCTGTTCTCGATGGATCTTCCGTGATCCTTCCCGCGCTGTCAAGTGAAGTGGTGCAACATCAGTTTCGTCTCTCACAGGCTGCTCTCTCATTTGTTTGGGTGTGAGATGATAAAATACAAACTGCATCCACTGTAATACGGAACGCAATTCTGATCCTTTAAATATCAGATGTTACGGACTGTTGGCAGTTGTTATGCGACATGATGAAAGTTTGTCAATCAACATGCGGACCTAACCGGCCCAATTTTTGACCGGCCCAGCGGGAATTCTCCCAATCTTCCCGACTGCCACTCCGGCCCTGACTAGAATGGACGTATTGGACCATGGAGACACGTCTAACTGTTTTTTTCAGCATCTTGCGCCATGAGCACCACATATTTTAAGATGCTGTCAAGCTGCAAAGTCAAACCAAAAGAAATAATGAAGAAGCAACAAATACAAAATAAAAAAACAAGATTTGTACATTTTCCGAAGAAAATGTTCAGTTGTGCTTGCCCATACAAAAGTCGCTGCCACACTGCCAGGGTGTTGCTATGTGGTTGCTAAGGTTTTCTCTCTGGTTGCTTATTAGCCTAGACCAAAAAGCCCAAGTCTCTATGGTACTTTATCCTCTGGATATCTGTAGTCCCTCCTTCAGTGTAAGTCTATGGGAGTTTTTTCATCTGTTTTATCATCCTTGGTGAAAATCTTAAGTCTGATTGCTTCGAAAAGTAATAACACACCTCCTCAAGAAGCCGCACAATTAGAGAAATCATTCATGTCCATAGCACAAATGATGTGGGACGATTTACACCCCAGATTTTTAATACTTAGAGGTAGGGGTTTGTTTAAATCTCTTACCCTAAGTATATACAATAGTAATGTTATGTTTGCATTAGCAAACACCACTAATTGCAAACTATTTCATAATGAATTGATTAGTCAAAAAAGACTTAGACAAAACCCACAGGGAGGGCATGACATATCCCACTCTTCGTCTGTCAAATCCAATAAGCTACTTCCCCTTGTCTCATCTGTTGCTGTCCCCTTATTTCAAAACATCTCCAGAAGAATTCTGCATGAACTCTAGACTAATGGTGAAGGGAGAGATTGAAGCGTAGCGCTGAGGCATAAGAGAGCTCATTATGGCAGTCACACAGTGACAGACAGAAATGTTTCAATGTCTTTAAGGGACACATTCATGCCAAAGTAAGATTTCCGGAGGTCTTCTCATCCTAGAAAGATAAGCTGCAGATGAGAGGCATGTTTTCAGTCAGTGTGCTGACACTCTGCCATCACTGAGATTAACTCATCAGAGTCAACAGATAAGGCTACAGCACTTTTAACTCCCTTTATGTCTGCACTGCTAGGGGCATATTTTCCTCAAGCCTGTTCCATCTGATGTTATACTTACACATTTCACAGTGCTGTGATAAGCCATATGATGTAGAGAATATGAAAGAGAAGATACACCTTATGCTGCTTAATTTTTTTGTTGGTCTATAATAACGGACAAAACTATCCATAAGAATATCCCATATTCATCTCAATGGTAGTTGCTTGGCTGCCGTAAGAACACCAAGAAGTAT